>NC_067114.1:861164-878664 GCF_021347895.1 Acanthochromis polyacanthus | reverse complement strand
CATCACCAGAAACCGAGCAGTGGTGATTATTATTGGATGTCTCAGCAACTTTCAAGTGTCCCGGCGTCACGCTGAGCGCCGCATCAAAGAGAATACACACTTAAAAGTAGATTTTGGGAACATTGTGGGGGGTGAAACACAGCGGTGTTTGTTGGTTCAGAGGCGTTTAGAAGGAGAAGATGTAGCCTCAGAGGCACGGATGGTGAGGCAGCCTTCAGAAGATCCCCCAAGGCCGGCTCAGAAAAGACGGCAGAATTAGCATGTAGCGTGCAAATGGGACAATGTGACGATGATGAAAAAATTTACAGCAAATTAATACAGCAACGAACGGTTTGTCAGCAGGCGTCCCACTCCTCTCTGAATACCAAAACGGCACCCTGCGGAGAGGCGAGGTCTGAAGAACGCTAAAATATGAATGAACCTGGACTCTAAAGCTCCTTAATGTTTTACTCTGACTCTTCTTAAAGGCGAATGTTTTTCTGGCAGCAGAGTTTCTTGTGCACAGGTGGAAAGTAAACCTCAGTCACTGGAACAGAAAGTTAACAGCAGCGTTCTCCTGATCCCTCCCTCTGCAGAAGCATAGATGTCCTCCTTAAACTGTGACAGAAATGTTGGACATCTGCTCAGAATATTTGTGCTTTCCAAATATCTACTGCTCTTACAAAGTCTGATTGACCGTCCGAGTGGAGAGCGTCGGTAAATTCTAGATAAGATCAGAGCCCAGAAAGTGAGAGAAGTTTTAATGAAGGAGCTTTTACTGCAGCTATAGCTGGGTTTAAATGTTCTGCTTGTTCCTGTGCAGGTTTGGAGAGAGGAACCTGAAGGTTCAGAGCAGCTATAGCTGGATTTAAACCAGGAGGGTCCAACTCATCTTAGTCCAGATTCCACATTCAGTCCAGTCTGATCTCCCGTAAAACCAGTAAAACCAGAGCATGATAACCAATAAATAACCACAACTCCTGATGGTTCCTTTGTTTTAGTGCAAAAATTTTCACATTTAATGAATTCTCTTTTTACAAAACATCATGAACAACCTGAAATTTATGAAGAAAAATAAGTAGAATTTCATCAGCATTCATCCTCAGTTTATCATTTCCACATTACAACTTCCAGGTCACAGAGTGTCTACAAAGTAACACAACATTTAGTCACCTGGAACTGAACTACAGAGGATTTACTTTATTATCAATATGACAAAAGTCAGACACAAAGAGACAAAAAAACAACTAAAACAAGACAAAATATTACAAAAATGAGACACAAAAAGACAAAAGCGAGAAACAAAATGACACAAAAAGTTTGAAAGTGACAAAAATGGACACAATCGAGACAAAAAATGCCAAAAAAGGAATAAAACGACAAAAAACACAAGTGAGACAAAAAGGAAACATGAGACAAACAACATGAAACACGAGAGACGAAAAAATTACCCAAAAAAGTTCAAAAGTGACACAAAAATGGACAAATGCCAAAAATTAGACAAGAGAATGACAAAAGCTCGAAACAAAACGACACAAAAATAGACAAACGACAAAAGTCATACAAAAAAGACAAGAAAACGACAAAATATTACAAAAACGAGACACAAAAGAACAAAGAACAATCTAATATTTTACTTTCTGATCCAAACAACTTGTCATGGTCTAGAAATGATTTTAAATTTATAGTTTTACTCATTTACAACCTGCAGTTAATGTCTTCTCTGTAATTTTTACACTTTGAGGGCCGGATTGGACCCTCTGGAGGACCACTTTTGGACCACGGGCCTCATGTTGGACACCCCTGCTCTAAACGCTCTGCTTGTTCCTGTGCAGGTCTGGAGAGAGGAACCGAGTATTCTTTCCGGGTGTCGGCCATGACGGTGAACGGAACCGGACCGGCAACCGAGTGGATGGCAGTGGAGACGTTTGAGAGCGACCTGGACGGTAAAAGCACCACATCTACAATTTAGTTTTGCTTTTTCTTTCTCATTTTGTCCCCAGATTTTGATCAGTTTTTCCCCGTTTTGCTCACCAGAATCCCGTGTTCCGGACCAGCCCAGCTCCCTGCACGTCCGGCCGCTGGTCAACAGCATCGTGGTGAGCTGGACGCCGCCTGAGAACCAGGACATCGTGGTCCGAGGCTACTCCATCGGCTACGGCATCGGCAGCCCCCACGCCCAGACCATCAAAGTGGACTACAAGCAGCGCTACTACACCATCGAGAACCTCGGTAGGAACATCCTCCTTCTGTTTGGTTTGACCCAGTTTGTCTTAGATATGGATTTGGTATCTTTACTCACTGATCTGTCTCCTTCTGTTGGTTGGATGATGACACGGGTCAGTAAATATTAACGTTTAGCTAACCCTCTAAAAGAAGTTTTTGCTCCTTTTCCATCACTGTGGGCTCATTTTTCACTCCAATCTAAAGTCCTGCACCTCTGTAGAATCAGTACAACCATGAAGAAGAACTCACAGATGTGTTCTGACGGCATACATCATAATATAGAATCATAAAAACAAAAGTGAAATTTCAATGATATTTTTTAAGTAAAAACCTGAGATGAACATGGACTTTTTAGCAGCACTGGGGCACAGTGATTAACATACTGTGGTTATTTTATTAATTAGGTTTTCGTTTTATTTCTGTAGCTCTGTGAACACCGCCTGCACTTCATCCTGGTTCACAGTTTTTACAGTTGAGCAGAGAAGTGCAGATTTTTTAGATTTTACAGAATGATGTTTTCGTAAACAGTTTAAATATTCGATTAAATATTTTGTGCATTTGGTGAAATATTCTGATTTCAAGGCAGATTTGGTTCAGTTTTCCAGAAAACATGGAATCGGCGTGTTCTACGTGTTTCCTGCTGCTCACACGTGTTACCAACACTTTAAAAAATGATGACGCATTCTACATATGATGTTATTTTTTACAGTTCTGTGTAAACACAGCCTGCAGCTCAGCCTGAAAATCCCTGAATCTATTTGGAGCAAATGGTTCAGTTCTGGCCCATTTTAACTGCAGTATGTAGAATACCAGGATTCTGTTGGAATGTCACACTGTTAAGTTTGAGTTTATTTCGGTTTCCTGAGAGAACAGAAAGTCACAGATGAGTAGTTCAAGAACCGTCGTAAAGTTGGAAATTCGACAATTCAGAGAACAGAACATCACTGACGAGTAGTTCAAGGACTGTGGGAGAGTTCAAATGTTTTTACAGTTTCTGATTCTGATACCTGGTGTAATTTTTGTATTTTTTATCAAATATAACGTGTCTTTCAATCCCAGTGACAGATTTAGAGTGTTTGAGGCTTAAATAAAATTGTAGAAAGAATACCAAACGTGTCTGATTACTTTCTGTGCCATGAGGAGGCTTTGGACAAACAGAGCTACTGTGTCTGCTCTCTTCATGTGACGTAAAACCCTGACATCAGCGCTGACAGCCACCTCACACTACATGTTTAATTTGCTCAGACAGAGCTAACAGCAACATGTGTTTGCTGCTCTAATAACGAGGCGTTTCTCAGATTAATGTCTGTATTTTCTGCATCATGTGAGCTTTAGCTGCAGGTGTCCCCACAGATGGAATAAGCTGCTATTTGTAGTGAACGTCAGAGGTTTGTTTGTCGAGTTTTTTAAAGACCTTTGAAACCCACTGGCAGGTTTTGACGTTTAAAATGTGATTTATCTGATGTGACAGTCAGTCTGAACCCCACAGAGAATATTTAGGAAATGAATGAGCTTCCCTCAGCCGCTAATTACACAGATTGGCCTAATGGGGACACCATCATTAAAGGTCATAATATTTGAATAAAACAAAGTGGTTCTGGTGATTTTAGCTCTTTTCTGTCATTTATCCAAAGGAAACCTCAGCATTAAGTCTCATCTCTTTTCTTCAACGTTCATTTTGGTCGAGTGCCTTTTTCTCTCTCCTTAACCTCAGAGAAACTAATTTAGTGGCAATTTCAAGATTGTTCCTTAATAAAAGCCGAGGGAGTGATAGTTTTTGTTCCTCTTGTGTTGCTGTAGTCAGTCTCTTTATTAATTGATCACCTGTGGCGGTAATCACAGGAAGGGGCTCTGGAAGTGGATTAGAGTTTCACAATAATCACAGGAAATGCAGAGATTTGGACATTTAGAGGAGGAAAGTGTTGCAGAAATCTCTCTGTAGGCATAATTGAAGTGTTCATTACAGTCACAGTGAGAGGAGTGATTGTGTTCACATCCTCTCTCTGCTAATATCACAATTATGAGTGGAGAGTCTCCAGAGTTTTGGTTTGATTACATGACTGCATCACTTCATCTCTCTCTGCTTTTTATCTCCATCAGACCCCAGTTCTCACTACGTGATCACTCTGAAGGCCTTCAACAACGTGGGCGAAGGGATTCCTGTGTACGAGAGCGCCATCACCAGGCCGCAGTCGGGTACGGAACGCACAAATACGCATAAATCTGATGTTTTCTGGCATAAAAACACAGCAGGTTGCTTACGCTTGGATGCATTTCAGAGTAAGAATTGAATACTTGTTGCATTTAATCCTAATACCGGCGTCTACTGATGATGGGACTCAGAGACGGTCCTCTCAGCGTGCAGTCACTCACCCAAAGAGAAAAGGACTGACATTTATCTGTGCTCCTCCAGCCTCACATCATTATCACACTGAATGTGTGTGGACTCTAAATGACAGAGGAGACAATCGGCCACCGGGCGGCTGGCTGCTCTCATTAGCTCTCCTTCTCTTCTTCACTCTCTCTTTTTTCATCAGATGATCAAACCGTCCAATTTCACCCCAAAGATTACCGATTATCTGATTATTGGAACACAGGAGCAGATTTTCTGGCTGTAAAATGTGGCTAGAAAGATTACTGGAGGATGTTTTAAAGCCAAACGTTCTGACTGGGATGATCTGAAGGTATGAGGTGGAGGCTGCTGTGTTGGTTCTCATTCATCAGGTCATGGTCATCCACAGTAGTTTAGATCAATCCTCTGGACTTTAAGACGTTTCACCTCCCATCCAAGAGGCTTCTTCAGTTCATGTTTTGGTTGGTGTTGCCTCTCTGTGAGGTGTTCAGGGCGATTATTATTCCATCGACCATAAAAACACCCGTCTGGCTCCTCTTACAGTCACCGTTAATAATGAAGAAGTCTAGTTATGGATGACAGGTTCTCTGCTATCACGTGCTGTTAGAACTTCTATCGGTTATATTATCCTTTCTTGATTATTGATAATCGGCGCTGGCCCTAAAAAAAACACATTGTTTGATTCCTCGTCCTGAATATTAGAACAAAGGGGCTTTTCAGATGGTAGATCTGTGTGGCCTTCAGGATCATTTCATGCCGAGCGTCCGTCTGAGAGCAGGGATGAGTTTTTTATAACCAACTTTTACTCAAAATGTTTTTGGCAGATATCGGCCTCAGTGAATGAAGCAGAATATGGACAGCTCTGTTTTTAGCTGCCAGCCACACAATCACATCATTCTTTAAGCCTCAGATCACAGCCTGTTAACAATTAGAGGTAGAAGAGAAGCTCCAAAGTGGTGACAGATGATCTGAAAGTGCCACTCAGTGAATGTTTGTCCTGGTTATTAAAACACAAGGAGAACAGGCTTCTTGGATGGTGGAAGTTTTCCATCACCAACTTTTTAAGGGCGTCTAAATCAAAGTGTTTGTTGATTTTAGTAACATTTAAGGACTTAGTGAATATCAGCCGACGTCGGTGATTTAAACTGAATACGAACGCAATCATTTCATTCTTTAAGCCTCAGATCACAGCCTGTTAACAATTAGAGGTAGAAGAGAAGCTCCAAAGTGGTGACAGATGATCTGAAAGTGCCACTCAGCCTGAGTTCACACAGCGTGGTGTGACAGAGTCAGAAGACACCAGCTCTGCTCCCCGGGGTTCCCAGGATGTGGTCTGAACACGCCTCCTCTCCCAGCCAGCCTCCCGCCCCCCCGCTCAGCCTTGATCACTCCGGTTTGTCTCTGCAGCAGCGCCGCGCTTTAGAGGGGTGGGATGCTGGATGACATGAATCACGTCAACATGCTTGGAGGGGGGGTACGCCGACACACACAGCAGCACACTGTCATACTGTACACGTCTCTCCATGACGCTCCGCTTCCTCACATCCTCCACACACACTCATGCATATCGCTGCAGACCCCCTGTGGTGGCTTTGGCAACCCTTCGTCAGATCCAAACGCTTCCTCTCAAAGCAGAACCAAAGCCCACCACCATCGTCTGCCGCTGAATCCTCGGGGGCGCGTTCCCTTCCTGCCAGTTTGTTCAAGTCGGGATTAAAAAGACGAGCTGACCTACATAGTACTTTTACTTTAAAAAAAAACTTGGGAAGAACTTGGTGAACTTGTGCTCAGAGCGCGAGGCTGAATGCTTTATAATAACATGACGTGTTCTCTGAAAAGCAGGAAAATGAGGTATTTCATCCATGTTGTATCGATAAAAAATGTTTTCTCTACAAGGACAAGCTGGCCTCTTCTCCTGCAGCCTTATAAATACTGAAGAGAGAATTCTTCGAAGCCTTTAAAGACATTCGGCCCACATGCCACTCCAAAACCTCAAGCATCTCCATAACCACATCCAGGCTCAGGCTGGGGAACGTAATGAGGGCAGCAGTGCACAAAGAGGTGTCAGACGGAGTGAGGTGGAGAACCGGCGACCAACGAGTGGTCGACGACGAGGACAAGCATCACGGGTGACCGGTCAAAGCTTTTTCCTCCAATCTCCAACCAAACCAGGGACAGAGCCGGTAGCAGAAACCTGGAGGCCGTCTAGAAGTGTTTGTCTTCAGTGTGTCGGCCTCCAGCAGACACAAACTAACGGAGCTTTATGAAACCCTGCAGCTCAGATAAACACTGTCACCATTACATGAACACGCAATTAAGAAACGGGTGTTGCTATGCGACCTGCTGGATACTGTTTGTCCAGTTTATTACTCCTCCAAGGCGGCTCGGTCGTTGTATCGTTTCCAACGGATGAAATCTTAAATATAAAATGATCTTGCTCAGAGCACAGGCGTGTGTTCTGCACGTGTACATTATGTACGGATACTGAATCACGTGACCTAAATATGTAGCGGGCAGCGGGAATTGATGGATCATGGGTCGGTTGTTCCTTGTTGTCATGGTTACAGTGACGCCGTGCCGCTATCTGGCAACGATACAGAAATCTTTAACTAATCCATGGATCCAGACTATAAGCTGCATCACCGCCAGAATCTGATCACTTGGTCCTTGTGTCATTTCTGAGCTTCACTGGAAATTTCATCCAAATCTGTTGGTCTGTTTTAGAGTGATGTTGCTGTTTATAAAAACGTATTCACTCCCGTGGAAGTTTTTCTGAATAAATTATATTAAACACTGAAGTGTGCTAAATTTAACTGTTCTTTTTTGGCGAGAATTTACCAAAAAAGACTCTTTACTGTCAAAGTGAATCCAGATTTCTGCTGAATGAGCCAAAGTAGACATCATAATCTCTATAATCTAATCTATATAAAAAATATTCATGTCACGTAGAAGTGTTTTTTTTATTGCTGAGTCATGCTAAGTTTTACATTTTTTGACAAGATTTCTTTTTTTCAAAGATTCTTTTATGTCAAAGTGAAAACAGATTTCTGGGCAGTAAAGTCGGCTGACTAAAGATATAAAATGTGATGTTAGACACTCGCCTAATTTAACACGGGTCCAGCTGGTTAAAACAATTATTAAAATAGAGTTTATTTAGTGCAGTGAATGTGTTCCTGTAATTGCTGTAATTCTGATTTAATGTGAATCTACTAAATACTGACTTGAAGGGGGATCAATTCTGATGCAATCACTTCATTTACATTTCATATTTTCAATTAATTGCCTTTTCTTTGCAGAAACCTGTTCTCATGTTGACATGAGTCTTTTTCTGTAAATTCTTTTCTAAAAAATCTAATTATACTGAGTGTAGCAAAGAAAGATAAAACCTCTAAGGTGGGTCAATAGTTCTTATAAAGGCACTGTATATACTATACATTAGAATATAAAATGACATAAAAAGATTTAAATCAACTGTTTTTATGCAACTACAATCCAGATATAATTAAGTGACAGAATACTGAATGTCTTTATGTAAAGCATCATTTTAAAAGAGAGTTTTCCTGTTATTTAGTTCTTTTGGAGGGACATCATTAACGTTTCTGTGGATGTGAAAAAGGCTCATCAGATGAGAAATATCAGCAGAAATAATATGAGAATATTAGTATTATACGAGTTAAAATCTGCAGCAGCAGGAGAGGAACAGCCAGGCTTCATTGTTAGTTTCTGTACATCTTTATTATTGTCAGACTGCGGCTGGAGGACGGCGGGTGTTCGTTGTTATCCCGTATGGAGAGTGACTGGAAGTGAAAGCGTGACGTCCAGCCTTTCACTGGAAGCTTTTTCCCTTTAGAGCTGATGATCTACTGTACAGACAGTACAAATCCACGGCCTCTCCTGCAGCCTCCTCATTCAAAAGCCTCCGTTTCCTCTCTTCAGCGTCCCTGAACGTAGCGCTGTCCTGTGAGCAGCAGATATCCTCCCGCCTCGCCTCGTCCACTTTACATTCAAACGTTGTGAAAAGCTCCGTGATGTAAACGTCCATAAACACATCTCTGTCTGAAAAGATCCAGTTCATGTGTAACTCTGAAATGTTCTGCTTCCTCTCTAGTTTTCCATTTGCTGTAGTCTTTATTTCCTGAGGAATAGAGTACCTCTGCCTGTCTCTGTAGTAGCTACTGATAGAACACCACACTGAGCAGTAGCCTCTTTATAGACGCGTCCTGTTGTAGAGGTCAGTCTGTCTGTTTTTCTAATAGAATCTTCTCTCTCTTTCTTCCCAATCCCATCCCTGTCGCTCTCCCATCACCTTTCCTTCCTCCTCCCTCACCATCGTCCTCCAATCCTTCCATTTTTAACGCATTAACCTTGTTTTTCTCCTCTGCGTTCCCTCCCTGCATCCTGTTTTGTCTGACCTCACCACGCTTCTCGTTTTCCTTTAATTTTGGTCATTTTAATTTGTGTGCATGCATGTGGGTTTACTGCCTGGTGTGCAGACCCCATGGACCCCGATGTTGACCTGTACGAACTCTTCCATGCTCCATACACCCCAGTACCAGACCCCACCCCCATGATGCCTCCTGTGGGCGTTCAGGCCTCGGTGCTGAGCCACGACACCATCAAGGTGACCTGGGCCGACAACTCGCTGCCCAAGAGCCAGAAGATCACAGATAACCGCTACTACACGGTGCGATGGAAGACCAACATCCCCGCCAACACCAAAGTCAAGGTAAGAGCCGCTTCCTGCTCGTATGAGTCTTTATTCAGCCGAAAATCCAACTAAAGCAGCTCCAGTTTAACTTTTAGACAGTTTTTCCTCACTGTTGGCTCATTTTTCATTAAAATATCGAGTCCTGCACCTCTTTGGCTGAAGTAGAGAGAACCCAGGTAAGCCTTCTGTGCAGATTACTTAACATACTTTTACTTCTGTGCAGTAACTGATAAACCTCATCCTCTTGTATCTAGTCTTCTTTAAAATAATGCATTTTAAAAGATCGTCGTCTGTATGTAATGTTTCTCTGTGTGTTTTTTTTTCTTATTTAATTTTGGACTGTTTTCTACTTTTTCTTTTGGAGCTGCTGTAACAGTATAAAGTTTCTTATTTTAGCACAGCTGTGACGGCATAAATGATAAAAATGACAAAAACCAAAGTGAAATTTAAAAGAAACTGGAATCAACTTGTACAACATTTTTCTAGATGCCAGTAGGTTGAGTCAGTCAGAAAAACCCTGTGGCTGAATCAGAATCACAAATATTGATATTATAATATTATTATTAAACTATTGTGTTCTAATAATATTGATCCTGAGGTTCTTACGCTGCAGTTGTTTCCTTTCAAGTCTTAGAAATTTAAGCAGAAGGAAAAAATCTAACATAAACATGATTAGTAAATATGCCCTAAAAATACAAACAGAAAAGTATACGATGCATAAAATGTAAAAAATGTGCTTTGTACTAGAAAAATCTAAATCTAAGTGTACAGAATATAACAGATTAACTGTTTTTACAAACTCCCTGTTTGATCACATTATTCTAGGTGTCAGTGTTAAAACATGTTTCACCATCCTGACTCAATCTGATCAATAAAAACTCTACAATCTATAGATATTACATTTTTACACCGCCTGCAGTTCAGCCGACTTCAACTAAAAAAATCCCTCATTTTTGTCACCTGAAGCCGAGTCGCTCTCAGCTCCACGGTTGTGCCGAGAAATGCAGAATTTTTTAGCTTTTACAGAATCTGGTTCGTGCAAATGGTTTGTTTTAGCTCATTTTTGTGTATTTAAAGAAATATTGTGATCTTTAAACTTAGATTTGTTTCCTAATTAAACATTATGAGACAGATGATCTGTTCAAGGACTGCAGGAAAGTTAAAAATCTTTTTTCTTTCTATTATAAAGGGTGTAATTTTCCAGATTTCAATTTTATTTTATTTTTCCAACCAGAGGCTTAAACTCTGAATAAGTTAGAAGTTTTGCCGAACCTTTTTCGTGTTTATTTCAGTACTTTTAAGCTCCACTACTCGTTTATCCGTCGGTGTAATCCACTCAGGAACAGCTCCAGCCTGTGGTCAAACTTTACGCTTTTATTTAATAAAACAGGAGTTCATTGTGTCGTACTGCGGTGGGATTTTGTGCGTTCCTTCAGGCCTGCAGTTACCACAGAGATGTATTGATGTGCTGGAATATAAAGTAATGTCATATGAGGCTGATAATAAAATGTTCACACAGAGCTCAGGGCCAACACACCGCTGCTGTTTGTTCCACAGTAATAATCTGCTTTTAGTCGACTCCTGAAGCCGTAATGAGAGAGAGCTGCTCTAAACTCAGATATTCAGACTCTGTTGTTTTATGTGGAGTTAGCATCAGTTCACAGGATCCAGTATGAGCAGTCTGCTCTCTTTAGAACAGCTGGATGGCGACCAGCAGCCAAATACGCTCATGTTCTCTTAATAAAGAAGTCTGTCAGTCACTAGCTTTTTCTCATCTCGCCATGAGTCTGGTTTCCCGCTGTGCAGAGAGAAAGTAGAGTCCATGCTGTGAAGTTGGAGGTGTGGGCTTCCATTAGTCACTGAAAAAGTAAAACTCATCCCCGCTCTGAAAATGGTTGCATTTGTACAGAAAACCGTCGCCGTTCCTGTGGCTGCTGTGTGTTTCTGTAGCAGCAGCATCTGTAGGAGGGTTAACGGGAAACAGGGAGGCTGGATTACAGACATGTGGTGTTTCCTGTGAATCCTGCAGTCTGGATGGGCATTTAATCCTAACAGATACTGAAACTAATGGAGAACAACGATAAGCCTGGTTTTATGTGTTTTATTAGACATAACGGCTGGAAATCAGATAGAAAAGAAGACAGTTTCAGAACTTCTTCTCTTGTTTTTTGTCCTAGACTTACACCAGACTTCTGTTCCTACGGTGTGATGTCAGTCAGAACTCTGGTGTAAATCTAAACAAAGCCATCACTGCATCACAATATCGATCAGTTTATGTACAACTACAGTAACGACAAACGGTAATTAGCTCACACTGAAACACAACTCAGTAGGAAAATGTAAACTAAGTCTGACCGATGCTGGGATTCATAGTGAAGTTAGTGAATGTAGAATAATCCAGTGTGACGGCATGTCAGCACAGCCGTCTTACTGTTAAAACACATTTATTTCTCCTTGAAGAAGAGGAGGATGACCAGACGGATTAGCAGCTGAATCCTTTCTGCTCCTACACTCAATGGTTTTTGTAGTTTCGTTGAGTGAACGTGCAGCTCTGGAATATTCTGAAGGACCATCAGATCTGGTGTCGTTCTCTGTGAAGAGCTGAGACGTTTGTAGTGACGGTGAGCCGAGCCTGAAATCAGGAGTTTGAGATGCAGCTTGTGATTCCAGACCTGCAGCTCCTTTATGATGATCAGTCGTCTCCAAACACCTCGTCGTCGTTCCCATGCATGTGTGCAGACCTGTGACTGAGCAGAGCTCCGATAGCGGCCTGCATTCACTGATCAATTATTCAACAAGGACGAGACAAACTGAGAACCAGGAGCAGAGGCAATAGATCCGATGCATGCAGGATTCTGTCCTAGGATCTTCAAGCTGCCGTTTGTCTGGAGAGATTTCTGCTTTATTCATTAGCAGCAGTAAACCCACAGCGCTCCATGCTGACGACTCCACGCTCAGATTGCTTTGATTCTCGCTCTGACAGTAATTAAAGGCTCATTATGTTTCTGTCCCATTAACGAAACCCAACATATTAACAGTCTATTAGAGACTGTGAGCGCCTCATCTTGTACGTTCTGCTGGATTTATGGAGCCACGCTGTTCTGGAGCTGTAGAAGCAACAGGAACAGCTTCACCTTAATGCCTCTCTGAGCCAGACAGGTTGGTGCATTATTGAAGGGATGCTGCATGTTTCCACAGGACTCAGTGTTTTCTTTCTATCCCACTGCCCTCTGTTTGACGGCCCCCAGAGGAGATCTGCTCTCTGGTGAGATAGGACGCTGCAAAGCTCACTGCTGCTGCTTCTCTTCCTTCATTCTGCTCAACCGGACCAGCCGACATCTAGACAAACGCTTACATAACTAAAGATTTTAATTTTTCAGCTGCCGTGACGTTGGTGTGGTGTTTTGTTCCTGTCGGTTTTACAGCTTGTTTGCTGCTCTCTCTGTGTGGAGCTGAAGGTCCAGAAGTTCGTCCATCAGGTTCCGAAATGAAGCTAAAGCAGTAAAAGTCCACTACAATAGTTTTACTTATTTAAACCGACAATTCGAAAAGAGTTGTTTTTACCTTGCTGACATGTTTCGACAGCTTCTGCTGTCTTCCTCAGAGCGTCAGCAGAAGCTGTCGAAACATGTCAGCAAGGTAAAAACAACTCTTTTCGAATTGTCGGATTAAATAAGTAAAACTATTGTATAGTATACAACGACAAAATGAACCTAATCCAACTAGTAAAAGTCCACCTTTAGGATGGTTTAAAGTTCAGTGTTTGTTGAAATTCTGCAGCAGTTTGTGGTATCCAGTGAGCTGCTTCTGCTCTTTAGTCGTCCTCGTTGATCCAATGAGCACAAAACAACAAACTCTTTCCAGACCTGCACACATTCACAGCATCCTCCCTCCAGACTGCGTTACTTTTAAACCGGTTAAATGTGTGTTTTAGACAAACCTGTAATAGATCCTGGTTCCACTAATCAATGTGTGTAACGTGAGCTGAACTCTGTCAGACATCCAGACGGGTGTTTATTTTTAGAACTACTATAATTAGTCTCACTTCAGTCTTCAAAAATGGAAAACAAGTTTGAATAATTAATAGTAATAATAATGGCATCAGTTTGTACAAGAGCACCTCAAAGTGCTTTAGATCAATAAGATGAGTAAAAATAATACTCATGAAACTCAAGTCAGTACATTACAAAAGTCCATAAAACCATTAATCTGATAAGTAAATTATTTTAGAAGCACGAGCCCTAAAAGATAATAAACTACAATAATAAGCTTAATTTCTGAGGCACCTTTCAGTGCTTCATAGAACATTTTAAAGAACAAAACATCAGACAAAACAGCAAAAGAAATAGAAAGTTAGTTTTAAGGTTTCATTTCCTCAGAAGGTTTTTCCAGATGTTACAACCAAAGTCACCAACAGCATCATCTTTAATTCCACTCTGGAGAACATTTAAGTTAGAGGATCTCTGGAAGGGACCAAACCAAACCAACATATTGGACAAATAGCTAGGAGCTCGTTCAGTAGAAGATTAAAAACAGAGAAGAGCTTTTAAAACCAGAGGACCATCCTCAGTGAGAAGATGTGATGCCGCGTTTTGGATTATCTGAGCTTTATGTACTACACTGATTTGCTCCACCTTTTCACTAGTATTTCTACGTTTTTGTCGTATCTGAAGCTAAACTTCAGGTTTTTCAGAGACTTTGTGTTCCTGTTTTCTTAACAACCTGCCTCATAAAGAATGGATGCTTCAGTCTGGTGGCTTCCTGGGTTTTTTGTTTTTTTTTTTGCAGTGGATCGTCCATTTTAACCAGTGCTCATCTCCCTGCATGTTAAAGTTCTACCACTCAGTCCAACTGAACACCAGTGACTGATGGAACTGGTTACAGAAATCCAAACCAGTCTGAGCATTCATTCCACTGATATGAGTCAGATCTGTTCTACAGATACAAGACTCGACTAAACAAGACATTTAAAACTCCACCGTGGTCGATCAGACTCACAGATAAGAAAAATACCTGTTAATGAGTTATTTACTGTAGAGACTCATGAAATCAGTTGATCTTCATGGTTGACAGAATGTTCTCAACTTCTAGCCATCGATGCAACCTGAATTATTTGTCTTGTTTGTTTGTTTGTTTGTTTGTTGTGACTCAATCTGCCTGCTAAGGACCAGTGATGATCAGCAGCTTCATCAAACATGTAGTTACAAAAAACTATTCTGGATCAAAACTTAGAGTCTTCAGAAGGTTCTCAAGAAAGAGTCTTCCAGCAGTCTTCAGTCTGATGGGAATAAAGTTTGTTCAGTACAGCCTGTAAGAAGAAACATGAGCAAAATGTGGAGATTTTAACTGACTACACAAAGCGTTCCGTCATCTTTTATACCAACGCAAACGCCTCCTAAACACAACCCATCACCTGAAGACCCAATCAGGATGTCTATGAAGTAATCGTATCAACAGTTAGACCATCTACTCTTTTTTTATTCCTGCTAGGTTACCATTATTTCTGCATAGCTCAGCGTGATGTAGAGAGTTCATGGACTTCCTGTCTCATGTCTTCTGTGGACTCCATTTGCTTTCCAAAGGATAATTCAGTGTCTTCATAACTTCAGTTGACACTTTAAGTCTTCCAATCTTATCGTTGTTAGCTCTTAACTGATGTTAGCACACATCCTGTGTGTCTGATTTTATTGTTTGTTCAGTCCTAAAATGGAACTTCTCCTCCCCCCAGATGGCCAACACCACCAGCCTGAACCACATGGTGACGGGTCTGAAGCCCAACACGCTCTACGAGTTCTCCGTCATGGTGACCAAAGGAAGGAGGACCAGCACCTGGAGCATGACGGCACAGGGCACCACCTTCGAGACCAGTAGGAGCTACACACAAATAACAACACCAACATAACAACAACACAACAACAACAACACCCCTGCAGTGTTTGAGTCCCTGGCTGGCCAGAGTAACGTCTGACTTCTTTCAGCCCTGCTGGAAGGAGAGGAACCAGCTGAGGAATATTAGAGGCCAATCAATAGAATCTAAACTAAACCCATCAGTAGAATCTAAACTCATCAGTAGAATCTAAACCCATCAGTAGAATCTAAACTAAACCATCAGTAGAATCTAAACCAAACCCATCAGTAGAATCTAAACCCATCAGTAGAATCTAAACCAAACCATCAGTAGAATCTAAACCAAACCCATCAGTAGAATCTAAACCCATCAGGAGAATCTAAACTAAACCATCAGTAGAATCTAAACCCATCAGTAGAATCTAAACTAAACCATCAGTAGAATCTAAACCAAACCCATCAGTAGAATCTAAACCAAACCTATCAGTAGAATCTAAACCCATCAGTAGAATCTAAACCCATCAGGAGAATCTAAACTAAACCATCAGTAGAATCTAAACCAAACCCATCAGTAGAATCTAAACCCATCAGTAGAATCTAAACCCATCAGGAGAATCTAAACTAAACCATCAGTAGAATCTAAACCAAACCCATCAGTAGAATCTAAACCAAACCTATCAGTAGAATCTAAACCCATCAGTAGAATCTAAATCAAACCATCAGTAGAATTTAAACCCATCAGTAGAATCTAAACCAAACCCGTCAGTAGAATCTAAACCAAACCTATCAGTAGAATCTAAACCCATCAGTAGAATCTAAACCAAACCCATCAGTAGAATCTAAACCCATCAGTAGAATCTAAACCAAACCATCAGTAGAATTTAAACCCATCAGTAGAATCTAAACCAAACCCGTCAGTAGAATCTAAACCAAACCATCAGTAGAATTTAAACCCATCAGTAGAATCTAAACTAAACCATCAGTAGAATCTAAACTAAACCATCAGTAGAATCTAAACCAAACCATCAGTAGAATCTAAACCCATCAGTAGAATCTAAACCAAACCCATCAGTAGAATCTAAACCCATCAGTAGAATCTAAACCAAACCCATCAGTAGAATCTAAACCCCAGACAGGTCTTTATCAGTGGCATTAACTCGGAGTCAAACTGCGGAAACCTTTGGGTGATATCCTCTTGATGGTTTCAGCTCTGCTCTGCTGTGAGTCAGACTAACAGCAACACTCCAGATCAGATTAACTCAGATTACCAATAAACATGATGATAACGGCGCCATAATGCAGCTCTGTGTTCAGATAAACTCCTCGTTTACGTCTTTCTCCTTGATCTGAGGAGCCACAAACCAACATCTGACTCTTTTATGGCTTCAAGCTAATAGAACTCATTGTGTTTGTGACTCATTACTATAAACCTGCTCCTCTGACCTTCTGTTTGCCACAATATCTGTGGGATGACAATAAATGATGATGTTTTCCCTCAACGAGCTGGACTTAAACTAATAAACTGCCTGCATCGGTGTTAGAATTACTCATGGTGTCTCTCTGCCAGAGTAGACTTATTGTACATCCTTCTTCGTCCTGTATCGAATCCATATCGTCTCCTGTGTGTTTGTTCAGGGCTCCTGCTTTGCTGCATAGCTAATAGTTATTAAAATCTGCAGGCTGGAAGCTGTCAGAGCCCATTCTTCACTGTGAAGTGCACTTGGCGAGCTGAAAGATGCTTCAGAATTAACCTGACATTAAAACCAAGAAAGTAATTTTCTTCCACAGAGATGCGTTATCTGAGATTTATTGGACTTTTAACAAGACGTGGAGCCTCTTAACTTCAGAAAAGACCGTTTTTATGCTTCATCCCAGCCAGGGGTGGATCTGCAAGGTCATAAACATACACAAGTACTTAAATGTACTGTTTATACTGACACATGGAAGTAATCAGCTACAGGTTGTAGTTTTTAGTGCATCAGGAACACTTTTAGTACGGTAGGCGTACAGAAAGGCACACAAAGAGAGAGTACTAATTTGAACACCTTTAGGATTCCTCTGACTTGTCTTTCCTTATTTCCGTCAGTCCCCAGCTCCTCTCCGAAGGACGTGACTGTGGTGAGCAAAGAGAACAAACCTCGCACCATCATCGTCAACTGGCAGCCTCCATCCGAAGCCAACGGGAAGATCACTGGTGAGCCTCTCTCCTCTGGTTTGCAGACTCTTGACTTGTTTTTCTAGTTTTTACCATTAAGAGCGTTTTTCTAACAGCTCTTCGCTGATTCCTGATTTCTTTTTTCTACAAACCCTCCACTGAACCCAGAGTAATGAAGTCACAGCTAGGCAGAGCACTGATCTACACACAGGGAACATGTGTGAACTGTCCA
>NC_067114.1:661164-856164 GCF_021347895.1 Acanthochromis polyacanthus | reverse complement strand
TAACCACAACTCCTGATTAGAACCACAGATATCTGGAACTGAATGATCCAGTATTTTACTTTATGATCAAAACGACAGACAAAAAAAACACCAAAAGAAACACAATATATGACAAAAACGAGACACAGAACGACAAAAGCAAGAAAAAAAGACAAAATATGAGACACATGACACGAAACAAAACAAAAAAGAGACAAAAATTAAACAACAAAAATTGCGATGCAACGAATAAAGCAAAACACAAAACGACAGAAATGTGAAGAATTGATGCAAGCGAGAAAAAAATGATAAACAATGAGACAATCGACACAAAACCAAACAAAAAAGACTAAAAATTCGACAAAAAAGTTACAAAGCGACAAAAAAATGGACAAAAGACAAAAATAACGGATTGGACCCGCTGGAGGACGCTTTGGCCCGCGGGCCGCATGTTGGACATGACACTCTGAGAGATGAGCTCATGTGTTCAGGTCATTATGGGATGTCTGTCTTTGTTGGTGTTTATCATGCAGAACATTTCATGCTTTTCATCCATGTCCTGTCATGAAGCTGCAGGTTTAGTAAATCCACTCATTCAGAACGCTGAGTCCAAACCCAGCGATGTAAATCTGACATAAAGATCCTGAGGTGGATCATTCACACAGAAATCAGCAGCAGAGTAGCGGCTCTTTCTGATTGGCTGGTTTCCACCGTACCTTTTAGGCCACGAATCAGAGGACAGCATGTCTACACTAGCAGGCCGGCGAGGGATGAGGCCTAAAATGATGATGCCTTTTGACGCTCAGCCGCCTCAGCGTAAGTGTGTGAGAGTGTGTGTGTGTGTGTGAGGAGTCGAATCTGGAGAAAATATAGAAATTAGAGCACCGAGAGTTTAAATACAGCGGTCCCTCATGTCACGGTTCACTTTTCACCATCTCACCGTTTTAAGTTTCATTTGGTCGCACAGATTTTTTGCCATATGGTGGAATTTTGTGGTATTTAGGTATTTTATATATTTATTATTGCGACAAGCTGTGTTAAAGAATGACACTCGAGAAAGGAAATCTGCCTTTTATGCACTCTGCAACTGCCAGATGCTTTTATTTTGACACACAGCGAGCAGCAGGAAGTGATGAAACGCACGTCACATCACGGTCCTGACAACAGAACACTGAACCAAACTAACCAGGCTGACTAAACCACAAAAACACAATAAAACACAAACACCACTAACACTGGAACATAAACCACAATAATGACTTTAAACCCCCAACACCCCCAACTCCCATGATGCATTGCAGCACAACAGTTCAGTCACAGACCGGCTCTGACATCGCTGCATTATTTTAATTATTTGCGTGTAAAATAAGTATTTTCTAGAGTAAAAAAATAAAAGCAATATTTAAAAATATGAAAAAAATATTGATTAAAACATACTAACCTGTGGGTCAAATTAACCTGTTTTAAAGTTTGAAAATGTGAAAAAAATATATATTTTCACAATGAAACTTCTGATGTCCACATTTTCAACATTTTTGGGAAAATGTTTCTTAAGAACATTCACATAAAAATCAACCAAAATCCAGTGAATTTCGCTGGATTTTGGTTAATTTTTATGTGAGTGTTCTTAAAGAAAATATTAGAAGTTTTACTGATATATATGGAATCACTTTAGATATTTTTAGGATTTTTTTGGAAGATTTTTACTCATTTTTAAAAAATGTTTACAAGAATTTTCTTGCCAAATTTGGGGAATTTTTTTAAATAAAAATTTTAAGGAATTATTGGAATGTTCTTCTTGAAGGTTTTGCACATTTTCAGAAATTTGAGGAATTTTTTTTGCTGAATTTTTGGATTTTTTCAGACAAGGAAACTATATTTTTGGTGCCTGTAAATGAGGACAACAGGAGGGTTAAAATAATATTTATTTTGTAGCATCCAGCGCTGGGCCCTGATTGGCTCAGAGACCAGCGCTGGGCTCTGATTGGCTCAGAGATGGTAGCATCATCTCCTCTGTCTCCTGTTCAGCAGCATTCAGCATCTGGCCTCCGTTTCACAGACGTCTGATCGCTGCATAGTGCTGCTCTGAGGTGTGAGGAGGGTTTATAAAGCCTTTAAATCTATAGAAATAATAAAATAAATATGGATCGTAACCCCGCCATAGACCAGGGACCGCTGTATTGTCTGTAGAGAACAACTCCACTCATTCTCCTCATTAAACGTTCATTGTGTTTGTTTTCTGCTCATCTTCTTCCTCAGTTTGCTCATTGAAAATTATTTACATGTGTTTAATAGAGACAGCTGCATGTTTCTCACTAGTTCCACATCCGCCATCATTATTTTGGCTTTTAAACACCTCGTCCTGTGTGTGTGTGTGTGTGTGTGTGTGTGTGTGTGTGTGTGTGTGTGTGTGTGTGTGTGTGTGTGTGTGTGTGTGTGTGTGTGTGTGTGTGTGTGTGTGTGTGTGTGTGTGTGTGTGTGTGTCCATTCCAGCTGTGATTAGTGCTCACCCCATCCATTCCCTCGATAACCATCACCACCATTATCACATGGGCAGCCTGGCGTCGCCGACACGCAGCTACCTCTACCACCAGGGGCACCCTCGCCCCCACTGCGCCTCCCCCACCTCCCATCTAGACAGGGTGGATTCCTCAGGTGAGACTCACCTGGTCGCATTCATTTACATCCACATGCCGCCTCCATCTTCTGCTCATATTGTTCAGTTTTACTAACCGCTGCTTTCTCAGATGGTTTCTTCTGCCGTCTTTTCCTCACCAGAACTTTTAAAGAAATTGACTTTTCCAGCAGGAATGCAGCCAGACGGGGTAAAGACGGGGCTCCTGTTCTTTTAGAAAGTGTTTTTTATTTGAATGAGGAAGCAGGTTATTAAAATCCCAATGTGTGCCATTTTTGTGACTTTATTTACACGTTATTAACCCTGTGGGTCAAACTGATCCGGTCTAAAGTTTGAAAATGTGGGAAAAAGTATTTTCACAGTGACACTGATGATGTCCATGTTTTCAACATTTTTGGGAAATCTTTGAACCTTTTTTGCTGGAAAAAAAAAAGAAAAGTTAAAAATGTTCTTAAACATTAGACATTTTGCTGATATATATGGAATCACTTTAGATATTTTTAGGATTTTTTTTTTTGAAAGATTTTTACTAATTTTTTGATAATATTTACAAGAATTTTCTTGCCAAATTTGTTTTTTTTTTTTTTAAATAAAACTTTAAAGGGAAACTTTTAAGAAATTATTGAACTTTTCTTCCTGAAGGTTTTGCAAATTTTCAGAAAATCGGAGAATTTTTTTTGCTGAATTTTTGGATTTTTTTGGACAAGGAAAGAATATTTTTTGGTAAATGAGGACAACAGGAGGGTTAAAGACGGACTTTTCCAGTATTTCTTCTTTTTAAAAAAATCATTCTCATGTTGTTGAAGAGCAGCTAAACTGTAATTATCCTCTCATCACCTTTACATGGAATATGTTTCAGAAAAACTAGAAATGAGCCGAGTTCATCTCATTGAGTGCTTTTAAATCCAAACTGTGAGTTCTTGAGAGCGATTCCATAACACGCACTTGTTTGCTTGTAAATTAAATGTTTTATTTGTTTGTTTGTATTTTAATTCTATTTTAACTGTGTTTTTGCTGCTGTCTTGGCCAAGAGTCTGCTGCAGAAGTAGTTGTTAATCCTGGTTAAATAAAGGTTAAATAAAAAAGTAAAAATGTACTGGAGAGGTTAACGTCATTATCTGTACAGTTCTTTACATCAGAACTTCTTCCCTTAAATATCTAAAAGGCTGTAAGGAGCTGCTTTAAGAGAAGTTTTCATCCTGTAAACCGTCTGCTCCTCCTCCTCCTGTCTCCTCCTCTGCCTCCTCCTCTGTCTCCTCTGCCTCCTCCTCTGTCTCCTCCTCTGACTCCTCCTCTGACTCCTCCTCTGACTCCTCCTCTGTCTCCTCCTCTGTCTCCTCCTCTGACTCCTCCTCCTGTCTCCTCTGCCTCCTCCTCCTGTCTCCTCTGCCTCCTCCTCCTGTCTCCTCTGACGACTCCTCCTGTCTCCTCCTCTGACTCCTCCTCTGTCTCCTCCTCTACCTCCTCCTCTGCCTCCTCCTCCTGTCTCCTCTGACTCCTCCTCTGACTCCTCCTCCTGTCTCCTCTGACTCCTCCTCTGTCTCCTCCTCTGTCTCCTCCTCTGTCTCCTCCTCCTGTCTCCTCCTCTGCCTCCTCCTGTCTCCTCCTCTGACTCCTCCTCTGTCTCCTCCTCTACCTCCTCCTCTGCCTCCTCCTCCTGTCTCCTCTGCCTCCTCCTCTGACTCCTCCTCCTGTCTCCTCTGACTCCTCCTCCTGTCTCCTCTGCCTCCTCCTCTGTCTCCTCCTCTGTCTCCTCCTCTAACTCCTCCTCTGTCTCCTCCTCTAACTCCTCCTCCTGTCTCCTCTGTCTCCTCCTGTCTCCTCCTCTGTCTCCTCCTGTCTCCTCCTCTGTCTCCTCCTCTGTCTCCTCCTCTAACTCCTCCTCCTGTCTCCTCTGACTCCTCCTCTGTCTCCTCCTGTCTCCTCCTCTGTCTCCTCCTCTGTCTCCTCCTCTAACTCCTCCTCCTGTCTCCTCTGTCTCCTCCTCTAACTCCTCCTCTGTCTCCTCCTGTCTCCTCCTCTGTCTCCTCCTCTAACTCCTCCTCTGTCTCCTCCTGTCTCCTCCTCTAACTCCTCCTCTGTCTCCTCCTCTGTCTCCTCCTCTGTCTCCTCCTCTAACTCCTCCTCTGTCTCCTCCTCCTGTCTCCTCCTCCTGTCTCCTCCTCTGCCTCCTCCTCTAACTCCTCCTCTGTCTCCTCCTCCTGTCTCCTCCTCTGTCTCCTCCTCCTGTCTCCTCCTGTCTCCTCCTCTGACTCCTCCTCTGCCTCCTCCTCTGTCTCCTCCTCCTGTCTCCTCCTCCTGTCTCCTCCTCCTGTCTCCTCCTCTGCCTCCTCCTGTCTCCTCCTCTAACTCCTCCTCTGTCTCCTCCTCCTGTCTCCTCCTCCTGTCTCCTCCTCTGCCTCCTCCTCTAACTCCTCCTCTGTCTCCTCCTCCTGTCTCCTCCTCCTGTCTCCTCCTGTCTCCTCCTCTGACTCCTCCTCTGCCTCCTCCTCTGTCTCCTCCTCTAACTCCTCCTCCTGTCTCCTCCTCCTGTCTCCTCCTCTGTCTCCTCCTCCTGTCTCCTCCTCCTGTCTCCTCCTCTGCCTCCTCCTCTAACTCCTCCTCTGTCTCCTCCTCCTGTCTCCTCCTCCTGTCTCCTCCTGTCTCCTCCTCTGACTCCTCCTCTGCCTCCTCCTCTGTCTCCTCCTCTAACTCCTCCTCTGTCTCCTCCTGTCTCCTCCTCTGTCTCCTCCTCTAACTCCTCCTCTGTCTCCTCCTGTCTCCTCCTCTAACTCCTCCTCTGTCTCCTCCTCTGACTCCTCCTCTGTCTCCTCCTCCTGTCTCCTCCTCCTGTCTCCTCCTCTGCCTCCTCCTCTAACTCCTCCTCTGTCTCCTCCTCCTGTCTCCTCCTCTGTCTCCTCCTCCTGTCTCCTCCTGTCTCCTCCTCTGACTCCTCCTCTGCCTCCTCCTCTGTCTCCTCCTCTAACTCCTCCTCCTGTCTCCTCCTCCTGTCTCCTCCTCTGTCTCCTCCTCCTGTCTCCTCCTCCTGTCTCCTCCTCTGTCTCCTCCTCTGCCTCCCTCCAGAGTCGGTGAGGAACACCTCCAGCTCGGAGCCCCTCCCTCCGGCCACCGCCTCCTCCCAGGCCTCCTGCCCCTCAGAGATCCTGGCCGACCCTGAGGGCAGCTACCACGGCTCCAGCACCACGGAGGAGGAGCCCAGCTACTCCAGCAACCTGCCGCCTCACCGCCCAGCGCACCCCCACGCCCACGCCCACCCGCTCAAGAGCTTCGCCGTTCCCGCCATCCCGGCCTCCAGCCACCCGTCGTACGAGTCCCCCGCCCTGCCCAGCACCCCGCTGCTCGCTCAGACCGGTCAGAACCAGACACACAGTCACACCGAGTCACAGTCCTGTTCATGGCAGCTTTGTTAGAAGCCTCATTCTGCTTTCAGAGTTCACCTACCAGCAGCTTGTATTTCAAACAAATCACCAGAATGAGACCATTTATCAGAGCGAGAAACTAAAGCAGAAAGAATTGTCAGATTTTCGCCTCTTTGGAGTTTCTCTGACTCGTAATCTGTGGAGTTCTTTTCCATTCCACTCAAAACAGAATCAAATCTAAGCTTCAAATTGTGATTTTTAATCAATAACACTTTATTCATCTAAAAAAATCACCAAAAATAAACTGTTTGTAGTTACAGGATTGTGTAAAAACTGAAACTTCTGCACTCCTCGATGCAGCAGAGAAGCCATCAATGGTGACCAACAGTCACATGACAAAAATCCAGGAAGTTTTCAGCTGAAGCAGGTTGAACTGCAGGCAGTGTTACGGCGAGCAGAACGGAGACGAAGGATGGAAGCAAATAAAACATGCAAACAGCCAAATATGTACAGTATGTGGAAGGATCATTTAGACTGCATTAAAAACAATCTAATAAATTCAACTGTATTTTTTTGTTAAACTCTCTGCTTCCAGTCATGCTTGTTCTGTTTCCATAGTGGACTTTATATAAAAATGTGACAGGAGCAAAGAAAACATCCAGAACCTGCTCTAGAGGTGAACTTCTCTCTGATTCTCTGAGTGTCTGTGAGCTGAGAAACGTTTTCAGACTGAGCCAGGAGAAATGAGCTGAGAGTCCACACTGACTGATTCCAGTTCATCTGAAGCTGCTTTCACGTGTTGCCTTCACTGACCGTCGTGTTTCTGGCCGCTCCTCTCCCAGGGCCTCCATCTCACCCCCACGTGGTGAAAACAGCCTCCATTGGAACTCTGGGAAGGACACGAACACCGATGGCCGTCACCGTGCCCAACGCCCCCGACGTGCCGGAGACCAGCAAGATGCTCGAAGACGTGGACAACGTGAGTAGAGCGCCCCCTGCTGGCTGCAGGGATTCATGAATTGATCCAGTCACACGTTCCTTCAGATCCATGTCAGGTTTTTCTTTGGCCACTGGACAGTTTTCAGCCGGTTTTAACCACACTTTCTGTTTCTTCTTTCTCTCTTTTTATTCTTTCCAACTTCACTCTCACCATTTTTTGTGTCTGCTGCTTTTTTGATCGATTTATTTAACGCCTAACAACCGATTTTAACCAACAAACACCCATAACCGGAATGATTTCATGTTTTATGTGCTTTATTGGCTGTTTCTTGTGTGTCGTCGGCGTTTTTTTGCTGCTTCAGTTTCTTTAGTCCGTCCTCCCATCCTCCCCCAGCTCGCCTCACCTCACCCATTCCACTCCCCCAGTCCTCTGAAGGACCCCTGACTGACCCTCTCCTCCTTCTCCTCCTTCTCCTCCTCCTTGTCCTCCTCCTCTCTCCCTCCTCCTCCTCCTCCTCCTCCAGGTGCTTGCCTCCCTCGCCCCCTGCTCCTCCCCCGCCCCCCGCAGTAACCCTGTTCCTCTCCCTCAGAGCTACGAGCCCGACGAGCTGACCGAGGAGATGGCCCACCTGGAGGGCCTGATGAAGGACCTGAACGCCATCACCACAGCGCCCTGAGCATGCACCCGCGCCCGAATCAAACGCACCCTCTCCGTCAAACACACACATTTACAGGAACACTTCAAATCAAACGTTCCGGAGCCAGGAAGCCGCTGGACGCTAAAAAGGCTTCTGGTGCCCGAGAAGAACACCAAACTCTCCCGTCGCCCCTCTGCAGAGATAAAAAAAGCAAATCAGAAAACAAAACCTCCAGACTGAAACCTTTTCGGCTCACCTCGCTCAGTCTCAGGAAGGAGATCGCCACGAGAGGAAGAAAACGTGAAGAAGAATCATTCTCAGAGACGATGAACTTTTTAAACATTGGTCGCTTTTCAACCGGAAGATTGTGAATTTTTCTTTCTTTTCCTCAGCAAAAAGTCGGTTCAGTTGGTTTTTTGTGCCGAACGCTCGAGACGGTTGATTCAGTGTCAAAATGGAGAAAGTCCAAAAATCTGCTGGTTTTTAGAAGTCGGTGCTGGAGGCGGCGCCGACGACTCAGTGTTGGTTTGATTCGTGTTTCTTTGTGCATTTTGTAAATCTATTGGGCCGTTTCAGTGAACTTTGGATTCCAGCCCCTCCTTTAAAGCCGACATTATTCAGTTTTTTTGCTTTTACCCCTCGTGTCGTATATTGTGCCATGACTTTTTATTATTTTCTATGTTATTGTATTATTTTTTTACACACATATCCTTATAAACGTGTACATATGTTGTGTTTTTTTTTCTTAAACTGCCTCATTCTTTGGATGTTTCCCGTCGTTTCGTTTCTTATTATTTGGGATGAAGCTCAGTTTTCGTATCGGCGGTGGAGAAGCCCGGCGTCTTTCTACATTCTCCTCTTTGTACATTAAAATGTTCTTTTCCAGTCGTCTGTTTGTGGTGGGAGCTCCGTTTTAAAAGCCTTACCAACGTGTTTGTATGTTGGTCTTCAGCTCGTGGGACTGGACAGCTTCTCCTCACAGGTCAGAGGAACCAGGACTCAGGGCGCTGATCCCACCTCCTAAAAGAACAAACCAATCAACCACAGCAGACCAGTTCTCTTTTCTACGACCGAATGTGTGTGACGTTTCCAAACAGAACCAGTGTTTGGGTTCAGACGTCTCTGCCTGCTGAACCAGCTGCAGCCCAGTGTTTGCTGTTTCTTCTTTTCTTTAATGCTGTCGTTCATCAACGCCGCGCTTCTTTTACTAAACCTTCTCAGATGCAAAGATGTTGGCCTTTTGAAGGGGACTCCCAGATTTTTTTTTACATGGTAGGTTTTGTATGAAAAAAAACCACGAGAAGCTTGTTCTAAACACAGATCCGATGTAAAAAAAACAAAAAAGAAGAAAAAAGGTTCATTCAGGAGCTAGTTTTTCATCAGCCTCTTACCCAAAGAAAGCTGTCATTTGCAATCATAGTAATTTGCTCTACTTTTGTGAATACATGTTTCTCATTAATGTACATCGTCATGAATGTCAATATAACTGTAAGAGATTTAACTATGGAGAAAACACGGAACGAGCTGGGGAAAAAAGGACCGGACTCCGTTTGGGAAATAATCTATCGAGTTGTAAACAGTTGAACCTGTATTGCACTTTTTCACAATTTTTGGAAAGTACATTTCTTACATATCTTGTGTTTTAAATATCAGAAGCTGTTTGTGTAACGTAGTGTCCTAGGTAAGCAGCAGGCAGCTGGTCTTGTTTTTTCAGTTTTTCTGTTTTTTCTGTTCTTTTTTTGCTCCAGAGACCGTATGAATCGAGCAGCGAGTCGTTCACGTCGCAGCTCACCACGAGGAATTCTGTTGTTGCTTGTTCATGTACAGAGCTTTCTTTGCTTTCTGTAGAAAAAAAAAACGAAATCTGTGGCTTTTTAAAAAATGTTGAAAAACGGTTTGGAAAAAAAGATGTTTTTTTATTGGTGCTCCTATACATTGTGTATACAAACTATTATGAATACTAACAAAGTAAATGTTTCTGCTCGTCTTCTTTTCATCAAACATCCGGCAGGATTAACGGGCTTAGATAGATAAATGATGAATTTTAAAGCAGTCATCAACAGCTTTAAAATGAATGTCTTTGGGTGGTGTTTTGGGCCGTTTTAGGGGCTTTTTGGACGTCTCTCAGTGATGCCAGATCTTGGAGAGAAAGAAGCAACCATCTCCATGGAAACGAGCCCAGAAACAGCTCAAAAAACGGCCTGAAAGACTGTTTTGGGGGCTTTTCTGTGACTGTTTTTGGACGTTTGCCACAGAAAAGCCCAAACTCAGCCCAAAAACCGCATAGAACACTTTTCATAGATCAGCTTTCCGCTCTTCTTCAGAAATATCAGCAGATTGTTCAGTAAATGAAGTCATTTGATCAAACCTTTAAATCAGGTTTGATTTAAAGTGAAACCTTACAGAAGATCATTTTTCAGCCTCATACTTTCAGAATTAAAGCCCTTTTTTCTACCCAAACTGCATTTAAGAGCCAGACTGTTCAGCTGATGAGCTGGGGTTTTTTTGTACAATCTCTTTTCATAATTAAAGTTTTCAGCGTCATTCCGGCTGAAATCCTGTCAGCTAATCAGTCACTAATTATTTCCAAGACCTGTTGATGTCGCTGAAAGGTTTGGCATGATGTTAAATGAACAGAAATCCATTTGAATGAAGCGTTTTTAAACGTACAGTTTGACAAAAAGGGTTTAAGCAATCTAATATTTCTGTAAAGAGAAACTGACAGTAAAAATGAACCCATTGTTTACGTGTCACATTCAGACTATTTGAGAGAATTTAAATAGACTGAATAGAGTCACTGCTTCCTCTAACATTCTATCATCAGTGATTCTGTGCAGCTGAACTTCACGAAGAGGAGAAGTGTGAAAATAAAGTCATTATTAGGGTTTTATCTTAAAGTGTTTCAGTGATTTTAACTGTTGCACGTGAAGCTGGTGCTACTCCACATCAAATCAGGAAACATCAAGGAGAAGAAAAAGCAGTGAATAATTCAGATTATTTAAACTGGAACGAGTTCTTCACCTGTCCAGGTCAGTTCAGGTGAGTCCAACTGTAAATTAGATGAAGGTCGAGTAATGGAAGAACCTTTCTAAGGGTCACGTAGACTTTCTGGAATATTTTCTCTGTTTTAAAACCGTGGATCTTGTTCAGTTCACATTCTGCTTATTTCGTCTTTTGACTCTTTGTTTGCTGAGAAAAGCAGCTTCACAGCAAGAAATGAAAGACGATAAGAACTGCTGGCTTTTATTTACCGCTTCTGAAAATATGTTCAACGAACTGTTTGGCCTTCAGCTGAGAGAAAAACATCACAAGGTTCTGGTAAGTTTTCACACGGATAAAACCCACCTACTGATGCGACTGCAAGGATTATTAGAGTTATGAGAGTTATTGAGAAATGTATCATAGAAGAGACCTCAATGATTTAAGATATGAAGGGAAAAATATGCAAAGTAAATAATATGTAGCAGAAAAGGACGACAGGGTAATGTTAAGTCTAAATAAATGAAGTTTAGATGTAATTTAAGTGTAGGATATTATAAACTAGTGAGATCCACCAGGAATGTGCAGAAACCTGCAGATAAAGCTGGAGATCTGTCATACCATAGTGTACTCAGTTTGACATCAATAGTACAGTTTTCTGATCATTTGAAACCAGATAAACATCACCGGTTTATAGAAATATGGATCAGAGACACTTTTATATGACAGATTTCAGAGTTCTGCTGCTTTAGACGTAATTAACTAGAAGCTAATATGTTCTAATACAGCAGTCCTGCAATGAAACTACACTTTCATGGAGTTTAATAAGTTCAGACAGAATAAAAGTTTGTAATTTATAGTGCTGCTGAATAGTGCTAAACTGAAAATATGTCTTTAGTTATTATCAGTGAGGAACAGAGGAACACTAAAAGCTGATATCGGTTTGCTTCATATCGTCTGTTTTTCTTCTCTGTTCTTTTTTCTTAAACTGAAAAATATTTCAGTCATTTTTCAGGTAAATAAAATAAACCTCTGCCTTACAGTAGTCTGTGGACAGAAACATTTCAATTTCTCCTCTGACTTTGTAACAAAAACATTTTGAAAATGTTTCCACAATATATTTTATTTAACCAACTATAAAATGTTTTCTGGTGCCCAGAGCTGCACAGTCACTAAAATATGACAGAATGAGTGAACGGGGGGGCATGGCTCTGTGGGTAGAGTGGCTGTCTTGTAACTGGAAGGTTGCCGGTTCAATCCTCGGCCCGTCGTGCTCATGTAGAGGTGTCCCTGAGAAAGACAACAAACCCCTAACTGCTCCTGGTGGGTCGTGGTTAGCGCCTTGCATGGCAGCTTCCATCATCAGTGTGTGAATGTGACGTATCATGTAAAGCACTTTGGATAAAAGCGCTATATAAATACAACTGTTATGTTTATCTCCTTCTAATCTAACAAAAACTTTGCTTAGTTCAAAACAGAACTCTTCTTGCTATAGGCCTAGGCTGCTGGGGGACTTTTCTTGACGCACTGAGCCCTTCTCTATCTACCTTTACATTTAATATGTATACCGTTATTGCAGTACATTCACTCTGTTTCCCCCTGTGCTATTTCTCCGAGTGTCCCTGGTCCCAGAGCTGGATGCTTCAGATCTGTGGTTGATGTTCCACCAGCTGGTCCAGTCTCCATCATGTCCACTGTGGGATGCTGCTGCTGACCTTCCTCCAGCCCTCTGCTTCCAACTCCCCTTTTCCACCAGTCAACTCTGCATCGCCTTCACTATACTGTTATGCTAACTTACATACTGTTTGAATTTTACTGCTAGCTATATATGGAGTATGTTTAATGTCAGAGCCGTACATCATCAGAGTAAACTATGAGTCAGTTTTCAATGTTAGCTTATACTTTGTCTGTGTCACATATCCTGTCATGCATGTATCCAAATGTGTGTTGTGTTTTCCTTGCTTTCCCACCCCTCCCTCTTCTCCCATCCCTCCCCCTTGCCCTCCTCTGTCCCTCTCAACCCCCCCGGCCAGCAGGCAGATGGGTCCCCCCTATATAGAGCCGGGTTCTGCTCGAGGTTTCTTCCCTGTTAAAGGGTGTTTTTTCTTGCCACTGTCGCCTTTGGGCTTGCTCTGGGGGTCAGGCATATGGGTTCTGTAAAGCGTCTTGAGACGAGTTGACTGTAATTGACGCTATATAAATAAAATTGAATTGAATTGAATTGAATTCTTTTCCTCCCTGCGTTTTAACGTCCACTCGATGACATTTCCAGTCACCTTACATCCATTGTCAGATCAAATTATCCAGCTTCAAGTTTTCTGATCAGTATTTAGTTGATGCATGTTTGGCCACATTTCCGGCACTGAGCATGTGCAGACAGGTCACATCAGCCGTGCACATCTGGACGCGGCACTTTTACCACTTTGCTCTTTGCAAAACTCCTCAAACTGTGTTGGGTTACACAGGGATGTTTTAAATGTTTATCAGTTTTCAGCTACAGATTCCCAGCTGGATTCAGGTCTGTGCACGTGATCGATAACCTTTATAAAATACTGAGCTTAGACCAAAAATAGAGCCTCGTCTGACTCCACATGTTTTCATATGTCAAACTCTTTAGTAAACAATGAACACAGCGGCACACGTCTGTAGTTAGTAAGATAGTGTTTAGCTCTGGTTAAAATGCTCCTCTGCATGTTAAACATGATAACCCTTATAATATGCTGAGTTTAGACCCTCCTGTACGTCAGTGATCAGCACATTTTTGACGATTGCAAAATACATGTCTAAAAGAAATTTAATTTCTAAATATGTATTAAATAGAATTTCTCTAACATATGCTGGAGAAATTATATTTAAAGGAAATGGTAGTTAATAGAACTATTTCTCTGATCACTTGCTAGCGCAGAGCTAAGAGGAGCTAGTATAGTCATGTTTCAGCCAACTACTGGTTTCCTTCAGTTATTTAATAAAGGTAAAACATGAAATATTCTAGAGTTTTTATTTTTTGTCTCGTTTTTGTCGTTTGTCCATTTTTTTTGTCATTTTGCAACTTTTTCTCAATTTTTTTGTTTCATTTTTGTTTTGGATTTTGTTGTTTGTCTCATTTTTTGTCATTTTGTGTCTCATTGTTTTTTGCCTTTTTTGTCTGACTTTTGTCATTTTGATCATAAAGTAAAATCCTCCATGACACTCTGTGATGTGGAAATGATAAACTGAAGCTGAATGTCGATGAAATTGAACTTATTTTTCTTCATAAATTTCAGGCTGTTCATAATGTTTTTTTAAAAAGATAATTCCTTAAATGTGAACATTTTCAGGATGTATTTTTTTTACACTCAAACAAAGGAACCATCAGGAGTTGTGGTTATTTATAGGTTACTATGCTGTGGTTTTTCTGGTCCCTTGAGATCAAACTGGGCTGAAAGTGGAACCTGAACTAGAATCAGTTGGACTCCTTTGGTTTAGATGCACTGGGATGTTGTTTGTCTGTCCTCTGACCGCCAGGTGTCGCTGCAGCCGTTGCTCCCCTAGCCTCTGTAATAATTCTACGGTCTGTGATTGGTCCTCTCCGGCTCCACTTCCGGCGCGTCAGTCCTCCTCACAACACGGACCATGGCGGCTAGCTCGGATCGGAACCCTCCTCCTTTCCCCGCAGCAGAGGACCCAGAACCCGGCCTGACTGAGCCGGCAGACGGAGACAGCGACGAGGGAGAGGACATCTTCGTCAGTAAGGTCCGTTTCCGGCCTCAGCAGCCCGGTTTATGTGTTCTTATCCCGGTTTAAGTCGGAGCAGGAAGTGGTTCAGCCTCTTTATCTTATCTGTTCATGGATCCACAGTAACTGACAGAATTCTGAGTCAAAGCGGCGGAATTTACCCAGAAATGCTGCTGAAGCTGCTCTTTTGTGCACAGTTTGATCCGTTTGGACTAACTAGTGCTAAGTTTTGTCTTCTTTTTGGCCTGTCCTGTAACTGGAAACTGATCCTTTAACTGCGTCCTTATTTTGCTTAACGTCTCTGTGATGCCAGATCTCGCGATAGAAAGAAGCAACTATCTCCATGGAAACGAGCCCAGAAAACAGTTTTTAGGCTGTTTTTTTTGTTTTTGTTTTGTTTTGTTTTTTTGGCTTTTCTGGGTGACTGTGTTGTGGATGTTTTATGAGATTTTCTGGAGCTGTTTTAGATTTCTCCGGAGGGCTTTTTTTTGGGGTGGGGGCGGGGGGTGTTTTGGGCTTTTCTGGGGCAAAAGCCCAAAAACAGCTGGACTGGTACATTCTGTAAATCAGAGGTCTCTAGATAACAGCATAAATATATACATTTATTTTTGTTTTTCAGTAAATTGACAGGAAATGCATAAAAACTTTGAATGTCTTAAAAATGTAAACTTTCATTAAAATAAGACATATCCATTATGCATAAGCAACAGTACTTCTTTGTGCACTGTTTGTAATGTGCTTTTTTAGTCACCTATTGTCCTGTATATCACTGTTATGTCTTGTTTTTTTTACCTGTCTAGGGACTACAGATGTAAATGAGTATTGCTGCTATTATCCGGCATATTTACATCTGTTCCTGTCTAAAGAGACATTCATTAATGTGCACTTTCCCTATCAAATAAAGACATGAAGAAATGTTAAATGGACATAAAACTTTGAATAACTTATGTGTGTCAGGCTGTAAGAGGCTATCTGCAGCTCATTTGGTTGTTCTGTAGCGGTGAAACCAACGTCTGCACGACTCATGGACTGTTTCAGTTATTTTTAGGCTTTGTTCAGTTTTATTGTCAGAGGGGAGAGGACCTGCAAAGGGCTGGATTCAAACCCACGGGTCACCCTTAAACCTGTTGATCTACCGGGCTGTGGAGAGTCTTTTTGGTGCCAACATGCTGCATTAAATCTGCATGTTTAACACGTATCTCACATTTACAAACCGACACGCCTCCCAGTTATCTCCCGCCTGAGGTCACATCCAGTCCTTCAAAGTGCCATTTTTCTCCATTCTTTACTGTATTTTTTGCCATATTTCCTCCACTATTTCCCACTTATTGTTACCGTCTCTCTGACAGACTCTCAGGTGTAGTTGGTGAGGGTGGATGGAGGCAGTAACCAGGAAACGGAGTGGACGGGTCCTGGAAAGGGACAAACTAATGGGTTTGGATTTATTGTGGAGAACTGGGAGAGAATCAGGAGGCGTTCATAAAGGCAGCAAAGCAAACCCAGATAAGAAACTACACTTTAGAAAACAAACCTGAAAAGTAAACTACACTTTAGAAAAGCTCTGGTTGACATTCCTGCTGTCAGCATGCCAACTGCACGCTCCCTCAAATCTTGCCACATCTGTGGCATTGTGCTGTGATAGAACTGCAGCTTTCAGAGTGTCCTTTCATTGTGGGCAGTCTAAGGCACACCTGTGCACTGATCATGGTGTCTAATCAGCATCTTGATATGGCACACCTGTGAGGTGGGATGGATTCTCTCAGCAAAGGAGAAGTGCTCACTATCACACATTTAGACAGATTTGTGAACAATATTTGAGAGAAATGGTGATATTGTGTATGTGGAAAAAGTTTTAGATCTTTGAGTTCATCTCATAAAAAATGGGAGCAAAAACAAAAGTGTTGCGTTTATATTTTTGTTGAGTGTATCTTGGCCAGTCTGCTGTGGATAATGTTGAGGTTGGTGTTGCTGATATTCAGCTCACATGACTCCATCCTCTCTGACTGTTCTGATGGCCAGCAGACTCTGGAGCTTCTCTGTGATGTCTGTACGGCTCATTAAACGCTCCTGTCTGCAGACTAACCCGGTTTCTGTGAGCCGAGGAGTTTCCCAGCCGGACCGAGGCGGTGAGGATCCTCCAGACCTGTTCGGTGAGGAGGAGGCCGGCAGCACCACGGCCAAATCTAACGGCGTTCACTCCGATGACGACAACGACCTGTTTGCTGGTGAGGACACTGTCATCTACAGATCCTAGAACAGCCCCAGGTCCTGTGAGAGTGGTTTATTGTACATTAAGGGCATGCAGAAGTGTTTTATTACCCATCATGTTCACTGTACTAATCTGTAGTCTGTTACTACTAGTAATGCAGCTTTATTCAGAAACAGACTTCTGAACTCACAACAATCACACACAGTGTCACTTTTAGGACTGCTGCACTCTCCTGCCCATATTTATTCTATTTTATTGGTTTTTATTTGATCTCGTTGCCTCCTCGCTGTACTGTATTTATCTTGACTCTTTTTGCATGTGTTGGAATTCTAAATACAGTTTTGTTTTATACGTACATTTGATTGTATTATTTATTGTTGTAGCTGGTTTCAATGGACCGTCCAGAGGCATGCCCTCATGCATGATGACAGTAAAAGCTGTTCTATTCTAGCCAGTGTAGTTTTTAATTTTAGGGCAGTGAAATGCTTTCTAATCTGCCGTCCAACACTACTGAGGGCACATGTTCTGCTAAAGATCGTGTTTGTCCCGTTTTAGTTGGAATCTTGCTGCTTTCTTAACCCCTGAAAACAACCCAAGGTCTCATGAGGTTTTGTTTTAGGTTCAGGTCTAATTTTTCTCCACATCATGTTTAATTTACTGTCATGAGGCAGAGCGTTACCAATAATATTATTTCATTCATGGAACAGTCTTCAAAAATAGTTGAACACAGTAAAACTAATGTGAATCAGACGAGCAACAGTACAGGGAACGGATAAATATGACTGAAAAATCTGATCCAGACCATAATGGCATAGTCAAGGGTGAAAAACATATGATTTATAACCAAAGTAAAGCAGTTTAATTATTATAAGACTACTTCTAGATTTTCTAAGAAGGAAAAATAAACGTCTGTTATGAGTGATCAGACCAGTGTTCTAGTTTATCATCTAAAGGTTGAAAACCTTCAATCATTGATCAGGTAGTCACGGCTGTCTGGAGCTATTTAAAGAAAGTTTGATGCCAACGTCCAGAACTTCTCATTTTCAGAGCTGCACAGCCTGCAGCTTTTTTCTCATGAATATAACAAATAATAATAGAAGCACCACAGCCTGTCGGTGTGATTCTTTAGCCTTATCATGCGTGTAGTATGTAATCCTGTAGTTTTACATGCGTGTAGTATGTAATCCTGTAGTTTTACATGCGTGTAGTATGTAATCCTGTAGTTTTACATGCGTGTAGTATGTAATCCTGTAGTTTTACATGCGTGTAGTATGTAATCCTGTAGTTTTACATGCATGTAGTATGTAATCCTGTAGTTTTACATGCGTGTAGTATGTAATCCTTTAGTCTTATCATGCGTGTAGTATGTAATCCTGTAGTTTTACATACATGTAGTATGTAATCCTTCAGTCTTATCATGCGTGTAGTATGTAATCCTGTAGTTTTACATGCATGTAGTATGTAATCCTGTAGTTTTACATGCGTGTAGTATGTAATCCTTTAGTCTTATCATGCGTGTAGTATGTAATCCTGTAGTTTTACATACATGTAGTATGTAATCCTTCAGTCTTATCATGCGTGTAGTATGTAATCCTGTAGTTTTACATGCGTGTAGTATGTAATCCTTTAGTCTTATCATGCGTGTAGTATGTAATCCTGTAGTTTTACATGCGTGTAGTATGTAATCCTTTAGTCTTATCATGCGTGTAGTATGTAATCCTGTAGTTTTACATGCGTGTAGTATGTAATCCTGTAGTTTTACATGCGTGTAGTATGTAATCCTGTAGTTTTACATGCGTGTAGTATGTAATCCTGTAGTTTCACATATGTGTAGTATGTAATCCTGTAGTTTTACATGCGTGTAGTATGTAATCCTGTAGTTTTACATGCGTGTAGTATGTAATCCTGTAGTTTTACAAGCGTAGTATGTGATCCTGTAGTTTTACATGCGTGTAGTATGTAATCCTGTAGTTTTACATACGTGTAGTATGTAATCCTGTAGTTTCACATACGTGTAGTATGTAATCCTTCAGTCTTATCATGCGTGTGGCGTGCTCTTCAGTCATGTTGTTTTCCTTTTAGGACACAGAGAATCTTTCATTAATAAAAGCGTTGTGTTTTCTCCTCAGAGGCTCAGGTGGAGCTCAGCACAGACAAACCCGGCGGCTCGGCTCAGAAGGAGCTCTCTGCCTCCTCCACCTCCACCCAGAGCCCTGCAGCCATGCAGCCCACCTCCCTGGAGCAGGTAACGGCTGGAGCTGGGAAATACTTTTAGAACGCAGTAATCCCTGTGTAATGTGCCTTTAGCAGCCAGATGTTCCAGATGTTCAGGTTGTGTTGACAGTTTGGACTGTTTGGTGTCGCCTTGTTGGTTGCAGCTGGAGGAGGAAGAGGCCAAGGACAGCTTTGATGTGGACGTTGCCGTCACAAACCCTGAGAAAGTCGGTTAGTCCCTTTTTTTTGTCTGCAGTTCATTCAGATGTTCTTATTAGGAAAGTAGACGTTAAAACGTATGAATTTTCACCGGTGAGTAGGGTTGTTATCGGTCAGAATGTAAGACAAGGTGTTCCCTTTTTCTCTTTATCAATACCAGAGGTTACACATCTGTCAGCATCTGTATGTGTGGTTCTATAGACAAGAATCAAATAGAAAGAAGCAAACATTAACTGTCCAAAACTATGTAAACAAAACAATCATTATAAACTTAAAGAAGATGTTCAACCTGTAAAAGTGACGGCCAGCACCAAACATACGTCTGAACAGTCCCAGCAAACACTCAGCAGAGCGTCATGGCCTCTGATTGGACAATGGCTTCATTGTCTGTTAAGGACCTGGATAATTGGAACAGAAATAGGTTATCTTATGTTTTTTATATTTAAATGTGTGATGCATGAGCTGGACACTGGTCGTTTTACATCTTTAATGTTTCCGTCCTCGTAGGAGACGGCATGAATGCATATGTGGCCTACAAAGTGTCCACCAGGGTCTGTAGTCCATCTCCTATCAATCAGAATATGTTTATATCGTTACTACTCTCTGTTCCAGTTCCTTTCTCATGTCCTCTCCTTGTTTCCTCCTCCAGACGTCCCTGACTATGTTCAGGAGTAAGACCTTCTCGGTGAGGAGGCGTTTCAGTGACTTCCTGGGCCTTTATGAGAAGCTGTCGGTCAAACAGTCGCTCCACGGCTGCATCATTCCACTGCCTCCTGAGAAGAGCGTTGTAGGTGGGTTTCCTGCTCTCCTCTATTTACTGTGTTTCATGTTTTTTTTTTTCCCCTCTTGTAACCGTGATTTCTACCCACAGGAATGACTAAAGTAAAGGTTGGGATGGACGACCCGTCATCAGTGGAGTTTGTGGAGAGAAGAAGAGCAGCTCTGGAGAGGTGATGATGATCCACACAGTATTCTAACGCCACGTTTCCACATGAACTACACACAGCTTTTAGTCCCAGTAGCTCAACGATTTCTTCAGACCGTCAGTTGTTCTAGCGTTGTCATAAGACCAGCAGAGGTTTGACAGATTAATCTGCTGATGTATGACGGAGCAACAGCTGTTTTTATACTATTATACAATACGGTGTTGACTCCTGTCCAGTAGGGGGCAGTAGAGCAGAATGTGGCCTATTAACTTCTTAATTCTGCTGTTTTTGGGTCCAAGTGTTTCTTTTATTTACTGGCGTTCTCCTTTCAGTGCTGCAGCTCCATGACCCTCATTATCTCAGCCTTTTATGAGCACTGTTCCCTTCCAGCACTCCTTTAAAGGTTTAATCTAACATTTAAACTAAACTTATAAACCCTGGATGGACTCTTCAGCCTCCAGGCTCATGGTGACCTAAACAGGAATGTTTTACCCTTCAGTACAGATGAATGACTGTCTGATAGTCTGGAGGTTTAGTTTAGGATCCTGGGTGTCTTTATGCTTTAGTTTTTAATCTGTACTACTTCTACTCCCTTCATGGTGTTACTGCTGTGCTCTGCAGGTATCTTCAGAGAGTTGTGTGTCATCCGTCGCTGCTACAAGATCCTGACGTCCGTGAGTTCCTGGAGAGAGATGATGTGAGTGTTTTACAACATAAAATCATTTTTAGTTGAATGAACTCGATGTTTTCAGTAGTTGGTCCTGAAGAAGTTTCCAGTTTGATTGTTGAATGTGACGTTTTCTTAAAGCACCTGATGAGCTAGCATCTGAGCTAGCATCTGAGCTAGCATCTGAGCTAACATCTGAGCCTCTGTGTGTTTTCAGCTTCCCAGAGCGGTGAACACTCAGGCTCTGAGTGGAGCTGGTTTCCTCAAAATGATCAATAAGGCATCAGACGCTGTCAACAAGATGACCATCAAGATGAATGAATCTGACACTGTAAGGACTTCTACAGGTTTCAGACACTGGAGCTCATTTCGTTTCTGAATAAACCCTGAAAGATCAAAGGAGGCACCAGAAAAGATGCAGACAGAGAAACATCTGATATGCCAAACATTCACTGTTATTTCTATGGCGTGTTTGAGTACAGCGGTCCCTGGTCTATGGTAGGGTTACGTACGATCCAGACGAAAATACGTGAAGTAGTGACCATATTTAAATTATTATTTCTTTACATTTAAAGGCTTTATAAACCCTCCTCACACCTCAGAGCAGCACTATGCAGCGATCAGACGTCTGTGAAACGGAGGCCAGATGCTGAATGCTGCTGAACAGGAGACAGAGGAGATGATGCTACCATCTCTGAGCCAATCAGAGCCCAGCGCTGGTCTCTGAGCCAATCAGGGCCCAGCGCTGGTCTCTGAGCCAATCAGGGCCCAGCGCTGGTCTCTGAGCCAATCAGGGCCCAGCGCTGGTCTCTGAGCCAATCAGGGCCCAGCGCTGGTCTCTGAGCCAATCAGGGCCCAGCGCTGGTCTCTGAGCCAATCAGGGCCCAGCGCTGGATGCTATGCTTTTTATTTACATCAAATATTCTTAAAATATGTTTTTATTATTATTTATTGATTTTTTGTGTTGTTTTTAATTTTTTAGTGTAGAAAATGCAAATTTTACCACAAAGCTAATTAAAATAATGCAGCGATGTCAGAGCCGGTCTGTGACTGAACTGTTGTGCTGCAATGCATCATGGGAGTTGGGGGTGTTGGGGGTTTAAAGTCATTATTGTGGTTCATGTTCGTGTTCCAGTGTTAGTGGTGTTTGTGTTTTATTGTGTTTTTGTGGTTTAGTCAGCCTGGTTAGTTTGGTTCAGTGTTCTGTTGTCAGGACCGTGATGTGACGTGTGTTTCATCACTTCCTGCTGCTCACTGTGTGTCAAAATAAAAGCATCTGGCAGTTGCAGAGTGCATAAAAGGCAGATTTCCTTTCTCCAGTTGTTCTTCAATGCATCTCCTCACAGTAATAAATATATAAAATACCTAATTACAGCAAAATCCTGTGATGTTGCGAAAAATCCATGATACCAAATGAAACTTAAAAATCTGCCATACAGTGAGACGGTGAAAAGTGAACTGTGATATGACCAGGGAGCACTGGACTCCTGTTTTAGTTTGCGTGTTTGTGTTAACTTCATACCATCACTGAATGATTTAACATCGCAGCTAAACAAACAGGTCTGTCAGATCAGACCAGACAGGATGAATCTGTGGTCTTTAAAATCTTCTTGTCTCTGTGTCTCAGTGGTTTGAGGATAAGTTCCAGGAGGTGGAGGCTGAGGAGCAGCAGCTGAGGAAGCTTCACGCTGTGGTCGACTCGCTGGTCAACCACCGGAAGGGTGAGCTGCTTCTGTCCTGCTGTTCTGGTAGTTTCATCTGCAGACAGAGGAGAGTTTAGTCCAGCTGCCGGTCGTTTAGGGCCAAACAATCATTGTTCTGTTTCCTCCTTCCTCACCAGAGCTGTGTGGGAACACGGCGGTGTTTGCCAAAAGTATGGCCATGCTGGGGAACTCCGAGGACAACACCGCCCTGTCCAGAGCCCTGTCCCAGCTGGCAGAGGTGGAGGACAAGATGGAGCAGCTGCATCAGGAGCAGGCAGCCAGCGACTTCTTCATCTTTGCAGAGCTGCTCTCGGACTACATCCGGCTGCTGGGGGCTGTGAGGGTGAGAATAGACAGCAGTAAAGGAAGGGAGAGAGGCCTGGAAAAGTAAAGTTTATGTAGCTCCTGATACTAGAATAAGAAAAAGGCACATGAATATTTTACAGCTGGAGAGGACTCTTCCATACACATTACTTCTGTTCCATCCCCTGCCAGATACCTTCAAACAATGAAGCCTTCAGCAGAATACTGGAGGTTTAAATGTGGAGTCTGAGGCCATCAGTGATTGGTTAGTCAGAGCTGAGCAGCAAAACTACTGTAGAGACGGAGACGGATTAGACGACAGACAAACCTAGAAGGAACCGCCAAGAAACGTTTCTGATGCTCAGAGTAGAAAGAAAGAGGTTCACAGAGAGTCCCACGTCTGAAGAACACATTGACGATGTTTGTGTAATTATTCCTACGACCAAAAGGGGGAGACAAAAGTTCCACCTGCAGGTTTAAGCTCCCAGTAAAACCCAGTAAAAAGAGCAGGTTTTTATTCATTTTACTTCCAAGTGTCATCACAGAAAAGAGACAGAATTATCTGTATATGAGTGTATCTGAGCTGGTTTTAGCAGTAGTTGTCAGGATGTAGCTTCTCTCTGAGCTCCGTGGTGTCTTCAGCGTCGTTCCAGGCCACAGTTTTACTGCCAGCATGCTCCTGAAGGTGTAATGATCCGGTTGTGTTGCAGCTGTTGTCTGATGTGCTGTGGGTCCTCAGGGATGCTTTGACCAGCGCATGCGGGCGTGGCAGCGATGGCAGGAGGCTCAGAGCACACTCCAGAAGAAGAGGGAGGCCGAGGCCAAGCTGCTGTGGGCCAACAAACCCGAGAAACTGCAGCAGGCCAAGGAGGAGATCACTGAGGTACCGAGGCAGGCTTTAGAGGCTTTTACTTTCTGCTGATAGTCATGGAAAATACTGGAACTGTTGAACATCACTTCTATGCTTACAGCATGGAAGACAGCAGCAGCTGCTGTTTATCGTGAAGGATATTCAGAACAGCCTTTTCATTGGTCAGCTGTCCCTCCTTCTATAAGCTGGGAGAGTTTTCTAAACCATCTAAGAAACACTGAGCAAAAACTTCCTACAAAATAAAACGTCTTCCTGAAGCCGCTCACAGCTGAATTAGTTTTCCAACAACACAGGATTCACATCAGGTTAAATTCCAACAGACTGAAGATCACACCAGTAGAAAACCAGTAAAACACTCAGAAAAAGAAGTCTGTTTAGAGTGGGCTTTTGTTTTTGTCTCAGTCGTTGGAAACCTTTTCATTCCACCCAGCTGACTGCTTCCAGAGGGGAGAAGATTTGGTCTCCTGACATTTAATCACTGAGCCAGAGGCTGAATATCTGCTTTCTGGCTGCTGGGTCAGATAAAGGAGCTATTTTAAGACGTCACCTCGGCCCTTAGAAGGTCGCTTTGCAACATGTTCTGTACCCTGTTTGATATTTAGTTCTACCTCTGTACCTGCTGGTGTTTTATTTCCACCAGTTATTTCTCAGTTTATTGTTTTCAGATTGAATTTGTTCCTGTTTTCTGACATGTGACAGGCGTCCCTCAGAGATAGCAGCTGATGTGCTGAACAGAATCCTAAAGCTGGTCTTTTGACATCACATGTTCTTAAATACCACGTATTAATTCCTGTTTTCTTCCTCCTGCTCAGTGGGAGTCCAGAGTCACTCAGTACGAGAGAGACTTTGACAGGATTGGCATGACTGTACGCAAGGAGGTTCTCAGATTTGAGGTTTGTTGAAAAATGTTTTTCCATTTATTGCATAAAAACAGCTTCATTATAGAATCAATAAAGTTTCACCTTTAGGCCTTTCACTGAGGTCATTACAGGGAATCTAAAATGGTCTGCTGCTGTGTTCTCTCTACTTTGGGCAGCTTTTCTGTAGAGAGATGAGATAGTATCAGCCTTTATTCCACGGTGGGGACAGCAGACATGTGGGGAGCATCAGGAGAGAATAAAAATAGACACAAGTACTGACTCTTTCATGTGTACAAATTCAGATGTGGCACAGAAAACAAATGTTATGGGTTTGGAAAACACCAATATTACACATACAGGAAGTCCTCGATTTACAACGTCCTTGACCTGCAGCGTTACGTCTGAACTGGTTACATGGAACTAGTTGATGAGCGGATGAATACGTCGTCACACACCGCTATCAGACGGCTTTGTTTCCATCCTCTGTCTGTTCTCCACCTTGGATTGTGCTGCATTCACTGACTTTTTACCTTCATTATGGCTCCCAGTGTAAGTCAGACTCTTCTGATGCTTTAAGAAAAGGAAAGTCGTCTCCATGGAAGTGAAATTAGACAGAATAAAAAACTGGGAACAGAAACACCGACCAACATGGGTCAGGATGTAAAAACAGGTCAACATGTTGTAGTGACCCTCTGTGATGAATGAGTGAGACTTTATCTGGTTCTCTGCTGGTTTATTGAACCTTCACACAGGATACTGTGGACCGTAGCCAACGCCAGAATAACTAGAAAACCCCATAACTTAGCTCCAGAAGAACTAGAAAACCCCATAACTTAGCTCCAGAATAACTAGAAAACCCCATAACTTAGCTCCAGAAGAACTAGAAAACCCCATAACTTAGCTCCAGAATAACTAGAAAACCCCATAACTTAGCTCCATAAGAACTAGAAAAACCCATAACTTAGCTCCATAAGAACTAGAAAAACCCCATAACTTAGCTCCATAAGAACTAGAAAAACCCATAACTTAGCTCCATAAGAACTAGAAAACCCCATAACTTAGCTCCAGAACAACTAGAAAACCCCATAACTTAGCTCCAGAACAACTAGAAAACCCCATAACTTAGCTCCAGAACAACTAGAAAACCCCATAACTTAGCTCCAGAACAACTAGAAAAACCCATAACTTAGCTCCAGAATTAGCCGCCGTTCCCAGCTCTCTCTACTGCTGACTCTCAGCCAATCAGAGGTGAGCTAACTAAACATGACACGTTCACTGACATCAGGTAAATCTGGAACTGAACAATAAACATTAAAACCTCAACATCAACAACAACATCAGTCTGTTACAATATTCTGTTATCTTCTAGTAAAATGATTCATACATACATGAAAGTGGTTGGTATTCATGACTTTATGAAGAACTGATGGATGTCGTGATGCACGGAACGGATTTGTTTACATTTTGGTTACACCAGAGTTCAGACTTATGGTGAAAACTGACTTGTATCGATGTGTAGGAACAGAACTCTGACGTAAGATGAGGACCTCCTGTGTTTGTGGTATTGGAAAGTAGAATATTAATAGAGGAAACGGTGATACTGCACAGGTTGATCTATATCACAGAATTCTTTAGTAAGTAGAAAAAGGCTGATCTTGCACAGAGTTTTTAGTGTCTACAGAATGTGTAATCCACACGTTGAATGTGTTCATTCAGTTTCTCCATCTTCAGTTTATATTCCATCGTATACATAAGGAGTCCTGGGATCTGTATTTATGGGATGGATTGAAATTCTATGCAGATCTTCATGTTGCTCAGAGGATTAATCTCCTTGGTTGTGATGATCCTCAGACTGTGCCTCTCGTCACACAGTGAGGTTGACAGAATTAGCTTTTTCTGGAGGATTCTGACAACTGAGACCACATGACCATATTCTTTATCTAACAATCTGTTAGGTCAGTGTGAATGTAAAATAATAATCATGAAATAATGTGTTTCACTGCGATGGAGGCTCCAGGATGAACGAGTGAAGCTGTTCTTTACAGACGAGTCTTCCTGCTTTTAGTCTTCAGAATGTTTTCCTTCTCCGTGCACCGTGGAAGTGAATTCTTCCTCCTCACTTCTTCATTTAACAGCTTGAGACGTGACGACACGTTTGTCTTTGCAGAAAGAAAAAGCTAAGGACTTCAAGAGCCAGATTATGAAGTATCTGGAGGCGATGCTGCAGTCCCAGCAACGGGTAATAATTATATTTCATCACATTTTAATCGTGTTAAATGTTCTGTTCAGCACATAAAACTATTCTTTTAACTATGAGTATTAAATATTGGCGCTGTCAGGCTGTAGGGTTGGATTTAAGTTGGCTGATTAAAGTAAATGTCCGAATGATCCCATCAGGCCTGTCCTGTGATGGAATGAACACTTTATTCGTGTTCTTGTCGTGTTCTGCTGGGATGCAGACACAACACATCGCTGTTCATTTACACATTACCTGCTTTTAACAGGAAAACTTCTTTAATCCTGTAACACCCAAATATAGGAAAGAAATTAGCAAAAATAACATATTTATATATAAATAATAAAAAACTAATAATTAAAAATATTCTATATCTGTAATCTGTAAAACCCAACTATAGAAAAACAGCAAAAATCATCTATATTTATTTAGAAACTAAAAATAAAAGTGAAGCATTTTTGCAGCAGGGTTAACTTCAATGTAAAATATGACTTATTTATTTTTAGGTGGTAGTTTTAAACAGAACCTGCCTGTCGATGCTCATATTTAAAATCAGCAGCTCCTGATGATGATGTCTCCATGGTAACAATCAGCATTTACTGACATCCTGTCTTCCTATCAGCACCTTTGAACTGAATCCTTGTTCTTTCCTTCTGTTTTGCAGCTTATAAAGTTCTGGGAGGCGTTCCTGCCTGAGGCCAAGGCCATAGCTTAGAGAGGAGGGAGATGTTTAAAGAGCCCTGCTGCCTTCAGAACACTTTACCTCTTTACCACGAACTGAGAGGACAATTTTGAAACACAACAAACTTCCATCCATTGTTTTTTCTTTTTAATTAGAGTGTATTCTCTTATCTTGTACAGTCTTTGATATAATAAGCTGCCACATTTCCACCACGTTTCTCTGCTATAATTCCTTGTTGTTGAGTTAAAGATGGCCTAAAGCTAGAACCCAGCAGAGATGAACCTGGCCGTAGTGTTTGTAAGACTCACTGAGGAGTGAGGATATATATTTATGTGTCGATATTGAAGTGTTAACACTGAGGTACTGCCCTGAATAACATGTCTGTAGTTTACAGTAGGAGGTAGACGTTTGTCATTCCACTCTAACAGATTGTGTTCATGGATGTTTTGATGCACTCGAATGCATTGTACAGTTGGAAAAGCTGTTTTTTTTTTTTAAATGAAACGCCACTATTGATGACTGCGGTCATTCTGCAGCAGCGTTGGCACATTATGGTGATTCATTGAGCATAGAGTCAGAGCTGATGTTACACAACCACCGTAAGGTTACAGGCTGACAAAATGCAATCACTTATTTGTTGTTATTTTCTACGATGAAGTTCTTTAGATTTATTGTGTCAGAGGTTGAGAGAATGTAAATGACATCTACGTGTGTCCACATGTAGAGGACCTGAACCGTCAGATATTAGTAGGAACCATCCTGTTTTTTGTTTTTTTGATAAATTGGTTTGGCAGCGACACAAAGGCACAGACGTTTGATGCAGTCCCTTATTTTCTTAATCAGCATTTGTACGTGTAGTTTTTCTGTCATGTCATATTTACGTCAGAACGTGCTTTATTTTTGTAACCACTTTGCATTAGAACACACATTTTCCTGGAGATGCTTTACAGGTAGATGTACAAAATAAATGATGATTGCTTAAGCGTTGGGCACGTTTTATGAGTTTGTTTCGTCTGTTAGGATTTTCTGTTTCGGTTCTGTAAAATGGATGAATTCAGAAACATCGGGCCTCTAGGGGTAAAAGTAACGGACCCCTCTGTGATCACAGGCTTACTGTGTCCTTTTCAGACACATCTTGGAGATTAAGATGCTTTTAAAATGCTGCTGTTGGTTAAAATGCACCTAAACCACAGTCTAAACCTTTACTACACATGGTGACTGTACTGGTATAGAACATTTAAATCAATCCAAATACATTTAGGTGTATGTTGACCTAAAGTAGATTAAAGTGCTTAAAATGCTCAGAAAACCCTTCTTTTGTTGGTTTAACTTTATTCATTTTTGCTGTATGACAAAATAATTCAATTAGTTATTTTTTCCCTCTTAGAATGATTCAATGTGTAGAAAGATTTAGAGATGGTTCATGACAAAATACACAAATGACAAGAACATATCAGTGTTCTATGTTCTACGATCTGTGCACGACTAAATCCGTTTCCTAAAACACCAGATAAACAGCATGTTTTCCTACATTGGGATGTTCATGATGTTTGACCTCAGATTTACTAGAACCTGCTTCAAAACTCTGAAAAGATAAATATAAAAAACACTTCTGAGATTAGTGCTGTGCAAAATGTAATAGGACACGGATTACTGACACCTTTCATAACAAAATCCATTATTTTTATCACGTTTAACACAAACAGATGTAAATGACTTCAACTGTCTAAACGATGTTCATTGTTGTTCCAGAGCTGGATCAGAGTCAGAATAATGGAGCTGGATTTCAGGTGATATTCAGAAGGTTCATCCCTCTCAGTATTCACAACACGTGCATTTGTCGTCTGCAATAAAAACATAAAAGATGGTGCTGAAAACACGATAACTTCTAGAACAGAGCCGGGCCTGTTATCTGCAGAATACACAAACATGTAATATATTCTGAAAGTGCAGAAACTTTCAAGCACAAGTTCTTAAAGTCCAGCAGCAACAAGATGAATTCAAATCAGTTCATTTATCACTGAAAAGGAGCCACATGCATATTATAGAGGTTACTTCACCAAATAAAAGACATGAAAGATGACAGGAGAGTAATTCTGGCCTGTATGTGAGCTGACTCAGCGATATATTAAATATATATTTAATATCATATTCAATACACTAAATGAAAAGCTGATGAAAGGAGAACAAACATTCAAAAACTCTACAGAATACCTGAGAGCCTCACTGCATTATATTCCTTCATACATGGCTTTAACCCCTGAATTTTCCTCACTGACTGTACTTAAAGAATGTGATGTCACTCCGAGGTAAAGTCTCCCTTAATTATGCATTATAAGTCTTAATACGTTTTAAACTGGTGAGTTAAATCAAAGTTTACTGCTGTACAGGAGTCATGATGGGAAATTAGCTGTAGAGACCAAAACCGTTTTTATTCCAGGCTGTAAACGTGTTTCTCTACTGTAAAGTTGAACATTTTAACATGGAGGTCTATGAGAACTGACTCATTTTTAGAGCAGCCCCAATTGGCCATTCAGGGAACTGCAGTGCTCATTTTGAAGCCCCCAAGATGACCCAGCATTATGTTTATCTGGTGTTACTCCGCCAAGGTGACGCCTCGAAGGAAGACGACTAGAAGAGCAGGTCTTTAACCAGCATCCCTAAAATCCATGGAGTCGCTCAAGAGAAATGAAGGAAAGTCAACTTATCAGTCTCCATCCAGATGTTCAACTTGATATCTTTACTTTAAGATTTTTAGCACCACAAACCTTTGTTTAAGTTTTTCAGAATGAGCTTCTCATTCTTTAAACAGAGAATCAGGACAGGAACTCTTACCTTCTGGACAACCAACGTTGGTTCACAAACAACCAAAAACCTCTAAAGACTCACTACAGCCAAGATAAAGACACAACTCAGCTGCACCAAATCCACTAATCACTGCACACATTAGCACCATGTGCTAACTGTGGCTAAAGAAGCACATTTACCAAGACAACTATCCAGTACAAAGCCCTAAAACACACCAAGAAACACATTAAAGAGGATTTTACTGCTGGAAGCTGCAAGCCAACGCCTAAAGAACAAACTAAAGCAACAGAGCCAAACCTGGTTCAGTGAAGAGAAGCAGAGGAAATGTTTGACTGCAGACATAAAGCAGGAAGACACTGAGCTGCTCAGGTGTTCCTGATGACACCAAGCAGCCACCTGGACAGCCAATAGGAACACAGCTTACTGGAAGTCCAGAGGGCTGCTTAGTGAAGGAAATTTAGTTTAAAGTTGAAGCAGAAAGTTCACAGAGAAAGTTGAAAACCACCTTCTGATCCCTGAAATCTCTGAGTTTTCACACAAAGAACACCTGAACATGTCAAACTGGTTCCATAGTAGAACCTTCACTGTAAAAACTTGTAGTATGATGTGTTGCTCAAAAAACATTACAACAGGCTGTCTAGGAGCGACACAAAAACAGGACAAACGCTGGTTTCCAGGGGGTTGAAAGAGTAAGTTTACAACAACACAACGTGTGAGCAGAAAAATCACAAAGTCTGTCTTTAGTTCAGCTGAAAATATTAGTTTTTCTCTTTTTTATTGACCAAACTTTTCAGGAAGTAGATGAAGAATAATTAAAGCTCTCATGTAGAAGTCCAACTTCTTTTGGATCCTTGTGGAGAGTTTAATCTTAGAGTTTGTAAAGCTGTGGAGTTTTTAGAGTCTCATGGATTGTTTTGACATTTAATAGAGAGTTTAGTGTCTGATTGTAATTCTGTTCAGTGAATGGATCATTTAAGTTATGAAGTCATGTTTTGTTTTTGCTTCAGCACTTTTTATTGTTTAGTTGCTGATGTGGTCAACTTGAAGCTGTTGAATGCATTAAAATCCTCCAAGACAAATGTTACAAAGTGGTTGCTGGAGTTATTTCAGTTATGCAGATATTTATGGAAAATACTGAAATGTGTTGTGCTCATCCAGCCACAGAACTTTCATCCATATTTTACATGAAGAACCATTTTCAATACTGCCTGCTTTTGCTCTGTGTTTTTCCTGCTTTTTTAAGCTCAATGTTTTTATTATCCCTTAATGTTATCTCTATAATAAGATTTTAAAAGGCAAAATGCTCTTAAAATACACCAGAATGCAGGAAATAGGATCAATAATTTTCTAAATTAGACCCCCTGTCAGCATCCCGCATGTTACAGCCTCTTTAAAAATGAACAAATTCGGCTCAAACAAACAAGGAGACCGAAACATAAACTGGACACAGACACGGCGGGTGAATTGGTGAAGGGAAAAAATAGCTTTATTTATGAATAATCCAACTAATCAGAGTAGAAATAATGGTAAAAGGAAAAGTGCTGTTGCTGCTGGACAAAAGAAACAAAAGAGGGGTGGTGAATGTGTCTAACCCGGCAACGGGCCCTGGGACCAGTCACCATCCCGAACTAAACTGCCTAACCAAAAATAACCGCTACCAAAGGAAAATGGGAAAAATAGGACTACCAGCAACAACAGCCAAACTAAAACAACAAAACCCAGCAATCTAAACCTGCATGGGGTGAGAGATCAAATGCCTGAAAAGAGAAGAACTCATTGTTAATCACGAAATGAAAGTTTGCACAAACACAAAAAACCCTCACGCGTTTGCCCGGGGAGGACGTGTAGCTTTGTGGTGCTCATGCCTCTGCCTGCCGCTCTCTCCTGCCACCCTAAATGCCCTCCTGTGCTGCAGTTGCACAGGTAAAGGGAGGAGGGAGATCAGAGAGAGACAGCAAGCAGCCACACCTAACACCGCACAAACCAAATCTCACTCTAAGATCTGGTCACAAGTTGGCAGCCCTGTTAAAGAGTTGGTGTTGGGTTAGTTAGGACTAGTGTTCGGTTAGTTAGGACTAGTATTCGGTTAGAGTTAGTGTTGGGGTTTGTGTAACCTCTGCTCCTGCTGACACACTTTAAAGCAGGATTTAGAGCTTCAGGCTGGTATCCGGCTGTGGTGTGAGGAGTTAACCGTGACATAGGGATGGTGTGATGCCTAATTAGCCAGTGTGTGACCTGGAAGTGTGCGTTCCGAGGCGGGCGGTGCCGTGTTTCTACATCCGGAGTGTCGGAGCTTCCAGCGGAGGCAGACGAAGAATGGAGAGGAGCCGCTAACCAAGCAGCCTGTTAGCGGAGCATCAGTCACAACCAGCGGCACGGAAAAGAACAAAAAAAATCTGGCATTCAGCCCCGGGACACCGTTTAAACCCGCCCCGAACAGCTCACAACCCCAGTCCGGACCGCGTGGACCCACCAGAGCCGAGGTGAGCCTACTGTTTGTTTGTGAGCTAACATCCAGGCTGCTGCTTGTTAGCTCATATTTTCGTTGCTAACGGAGCTAATTTCCTTGTTTCCGTCCAGCTGTCAGCTAGCCGCCAGGAGCTGCTAGCTAAGGCGTTAGCACCAAGCAAAGAGTGTGTTTCCTCTATTTTTATCCATCCAAACAGCCCAATATTATCATTAAGGAGGAAATAAGTGCGTGTCGGGTTTTCTGTGTGCATATTTTAACCCGGACCAGCCACTGAGGCTCAGTAATGTTGTGCTAACGTTAGCTCTGACTGGTTAGTCTGGTTTGATGTTGGCAGGATGCTGGTTTTAAGTTAACCTGGTGGTTTGTTCTGCTACTGATCGATGATCAGTGATCGGGGTTGCCATGAGGGCTTTGTCCGAGAAATGTTGGAGCTCAGCTGTTGGCTGGTTTCCTTGTTTTGATTTCAGCAGAGGCCTTCAGAGGATCCATCATCTTATCAGAGAACATAGCTGCTTCTACACACTAAAACACACAAACTGTTTATTTCTGCTGCTTCTGTGGGCAGGATCAGGGCTGCAAAGTCAGGATTACACTGTGTGGAAAAAGATTTAACCAAGGCCCCATGTCAGCCTGTAGTAATGAAGCATTTATAAAACAGAATATTTACTTTATTGATCCTTAGCAGCATGTTAGCATCATAGACTGTATATAAAGAGCCTATGGTTCAGACTGACAGCAGAGAAGGATGATGTGATTATGGTTTATGTTATCCACATGTGAAGGTAAATCATCTGCAGTGAAGATCCTCCATGTTTGTGGTCAAACTAGTGTAGATCTGGATAGTAGATGATAGTAGACATGGATAGATGGTTTACTACAAATCAATACAGCATGGCCTGTGATCAATCACTCTCCAGCCAGCAGAATAATTAGTTGCCACATTTTCCACTAAATAACCCGGTGGCTTGTTTTCAGAGAGCTGTTCTGTTTATTAAAATGCTGGTTATTGCTTTATATCCTTTTAAAGAAACCAAGTGGAGGAAAAGCTGCTGTGAAATAGTTTCTGCTGCATTAGTTCAGAAGGTGACGATGAATCAGAACTCAGTGTTTACATGTCTAGCTTTAGATTAGTTCATGCTTTAGTTTACAGAAACATGTCAGTGTTTTCTTGGGTTGTTCCAGTCAGGTTTGAAATGATAGAGGACACGTTAATGTGCATTGTTCAGTATTTTTAGATTAAACTCTTAGGACTGAACAGTTTTGGGAAATATGGAATTGTTATTTTTTGTGGAGATGTTAAAATTTGAAGCTTTAGTTAAGTATTTACTGTGGAGCGGATCTGAAACGTGATAAAGCGTAGAAACATGAGTAGGACGGCATGAACGTCTAAACCTGTTGACACAACAGTTTAAACCCAGATCAGACGCCGTGCTTCACCTGGATCCTACGTTAGAGCTGCTTTATTTGTGTTCAACTCGGTTTATTGTTCAGCTCCAGAGAGGCCTGGCGTGTATGCGTTGTTTTATATGAACTGATTTCTGAGGAAGCTCCTGGATGATCTGAATTGTAGCGGTTCCAGTCGGTAGGAGCTCTGAGGAGGAGGCAGCTGCTCTCCGGCGTCGCCTCGGTAGGAGTCTGCTCCGTCGGCTGGACCCCCTCTCAGGCTGATCTTTCCACTGAAGGTTAATCACGGCACTCACAGCCTTTATGCTGCTGCAGAAATGAAAAGATGTCAACAGATTAGTCATTTTTAATAGATGCTAATCAGCAAGAAGTGTCTCAGTTCCTCAAGATATTTTGACCGATAAATCTGTGGACCGTAATCGACGTTTGTGGAGTGTTTAATAGCTTTTCAGTGGCACCTCACTGTGTTACTGGAGGAAAAATACGAGTGAATGGTGACGGTTCTAGAGCTAGCTATTAACCAATCACATCAGTGCTCATAAATTCTTAAAATATTTAGTTTTTGATTAGCGATGTCGTCAAACAAACAAACCCGGTGGCTGTGATTAGACTGCAAACACTTCAGTGTGTGTTTTGATGCTCTTCATGTTTCACCAGCGCTGTGAAAATACTGCTTTCATTCTGCGCTGTTTATATATTTCTATAAAACCAAATTCCCTCTTCATCATTTCCAGACTAGAACTATAAAACAGAAAAGTCTGAAGCTGTTTAAAAGTCTGAAGCTGTTTTCCAGAGTGTTGGTGGCGACAGACGTGAGATCAGCAGAACTTATCAGCTGCAGTCACAACATCTACGTTCAGGAGCGTTTTTAGTAATAAGACACATTTACACAATGAATTTTATATCTGTGGGATGTTCTGATCAGAGAGCGACTGTTACACTTTAAGAAATGTTCAGAATGAGTGTTTAGGATTTATTTAGCGTGCTGTAGGTCAGGGATGTTAAACTCATCTTAGTCCAGCTTCCACATTCAGTCTGATCTCCAGTAAAACCAGTAAAACCACAGCATAATAACCTAGAAATAACCACAACTCCTCATGGTTCCTTTGGTTACTGTAAAAATGTTCACATTTAAGGAATTATCTTAAAAGATCATGAACAACCTGACATTCAATCAGTTCAGTTTCATCAGCATCCATCCTCAGTTTATCATTTCCACATCACAACTTCCAGATCACAGAGTGTCTACAAAGGAACACAACATTTAGTCACCTGGACCTGAATGATGTAGTGTTATACTTTTTGATCAAAACGACAAAAATCAGACAAAAAACAGCGACAAAATGTTACAAAAACAACAAAGGTGAGAAAAAAATGACTTAAAAAAACAGACAAACAGCAGAAGCGAGACAAAAATGACACAAAACAACAAATAAAGCAAACAGTAAATGGCAAAAATAAGTCAAAACACACAAAATGACAAAAAACAACAAAACAAAATATTACAACAATGAGACACAAAACGACAAAAGAACAAAGAATAATCTAATATTTTACTTTCTGATCCAAACAACTTGTCATGGTCTAGAAATGATTTTAAATTTATAGTTTTACTAATTTACAATCTGCAGTTAATGTCTTCTCTGTAACTTTTCCACTCTGAGGACCGGATTGGACCCTCTGGAGGACCACTTTTGGACCACGGGCCTCATGTTGGACACCCCTCTGTGGGTTATCCGTTTTAAAGTGTCTGCAGCTTCATAGGAAGAGAAATGAGTTGGAAGCTGGTGCTGCTGTGTAAAAATGCTTCTTGTATTTCACGTTAGTAAATCAGTGACTGTTCCTCTCATACAGACTGAGCCAGAGTCAGATTAAACATCAGAATGCAAAAGAGCACATTATCAGACGTCATAAATCTGTATTATCATCAGACATGTTGACGTCCAGCAGAAAAGCAGCTCTAGTGTCCGTTATGGACGTCTGCTGTGACATTTAGAATCTGAACTCCAGCTCAGCATTTCTCCATTTCCTCTGTTTTACACCTGGGAGTCCAGAGTCAGTTCTCATTAATCTCCTTCTGAATTCTCTGCTTCCTGTAGCTCTGAAATAATGTCTGTTCCTTTAGTTACTGCCTGAGTTTGTAACAAAACTCGTTTGAAGAAGCTGCACAGCCAACATGTCCTTAAATATTAGTTTTCAGCTGAGGGGGTCATAAATTAATCTGTAATGTGATTAGAATTGATCAAATCCTTTCATGTCATCTCCTCGTGAGAAAGCAGCTTCTTTAAAATGGTGCTAGAAGGTGGGTGTCCTCAATCAGGTCCTCATTTATCAGGAGACACAGCAGCAGCATGGATGAAGGAGGGGATTCCCCGTCCCACATCAGAACCAGAACCAGACGCTGGTATAGAAGACCTCACTGGTTCCTGCTGGTTCCTGCTGGTTCCTGCTGGTTCCTGCTGGTTTCTGCTGGTTTCTCCTCCTCACTAGCTTCTGTTCTTTTCTTCTATTGATTCGGTGCTCGGCTGAGATTAATTTTCTCTGACTGTCTGGACGGCTTTATAAAGCTGTGATTTCATGCAGTAGTTCCTCAGCATTTATTTAGTAAATCCTTTCTAAACGAAGCCTCAGGGAATCCGTCTACAATGAGACAATCCACACAGTTTGAGCTGAAGCTGAACATTTGCAGACCCAGTAGTTATTGTGGGACTGTTCTATGTCGGATTGCAGCTGTAGATATTTCCACAGTGAGTCTTTTTATCTAAAATACTAATAGACTCTGTTTTTGACTCTGTTTAATTTTGCTTTTCTGTTGTCATTATTTTCAGTAAAATAGATATTTAATGACGCTACAGTAGATAAATGATGCCTGAGGTCTTATATAGCTGTGCATGTTTGCACTTAAAGCTTTTTCTGTCTTGTTTAGTGTGAATTAAGTTCTCGTCCCACTTTAACGTGTTTTTTTTTCTCCAGTGATCCTCAGGTCAGGCATGTCTGAACATGTTTAAAGCAGAGCGACTGGTGCTGTAATCCTGCTGGCAGAAATCGTGGCAAATAACGCATAAAACAGACAAAGACAGTTTTAAAGAGTTTTATGTAGAGAAAGGTAAAACCTGCTGCTGACAGGCTGCTCATCGTTTGGATGTTCAGCTGACTGCTGGGTTTGAAGGAGCTGTAGGTCTGTCTGTCTTTCAGTGTTAGACTGTCAGCTGGAGAACACCACGAGTCCTCCTGGAATACCGTACAGCAGGGGGTCCAACATGAGGCCCGTGGTCCAAAAGTGGTCCTCCAGAGGGTCCAATCCGGCCCTCAGAGTGGAAAAATTACAGAGAAGACATTAACTGCAGATTGTAAATTAGTAAAACTATAAATTTAAAATCATTTCTAGACCATGACAAGTTGTTTAGATCAGAAAGTAAAATACTAGATTGTTCTTTGTTCTTTTGTCGTTTTGGGTCTCATTTTGTAATTTTTTGTTGTTTTTTTTGTCACGTTGATCAAACAGTAAAATCCTCTGTGGTTCAGTTCCAGGTGACTAAATGTTGTGTTCCTTTGTAGACTCTCTGATCTGGACATTTTAATGTCTAAATAATTAACTGAGGCTGAATGTTGATGAAACTGAACTTATTTTTTAAAATATTTCAGGTTGGTCATGATGTTTGAATGTGGTCCCTGAACTAAGATGAGTCTGACCCCCCCCGTTCTACAGGATAAAGATCTGATCAACGTTAATTTAGCCAATAATCCTCATTTGTTTCTTCAAACACATCCCATCCTCAGGTAGTTACCGTAATGACTGTAGCTCTGAATAAACAGACAGTTTGAGCTGCTTTTAGCTGCAGTTTTCTGTGATGTATGTAGAGAAATGTGAGCTGTGAAGGGGATGAATGCAGGTTGGGCGCTAAGATGGCAGCCTCCTCTTCAGTCAGAACAAACCCTGAGCTGAGCTAATCTAAACACAGCGGCCTACAAATGAGTATTTGCACAATGGAAAGTGTTATGGCCCGCCGTTGGTCTGTGCTGCTGTTTTGTAGCCGTGCTGTTCTGTTCCTGGTTTTATGTAATAGCAACAGCTGCCCCTGAGAGCAAACTCGCTGTGTTTGATGCTGAGATGTGAGCATGAGTCATCCAGAAGCCCACACACAAACACTTCCAGCAGCAGCAGCAGCTTTCCATGCTCAGGAATTACAGCATTGTCATGAAAACAGTTGGAGCTGCGCTGTTTGTTACTGGAAGCATAAAAAGTTGTTTTTAACGTTGAATCGATAATGCGGCTAATTTACAGCCGGCGTTAGCTTCAGGACGATAACCGGCCGAAGATGATTAACAGGATAGAACGTCCCCCAGAGGCCTGCAGACGAAGCATCAGACGCAGCAGTGATCGCACAATCCCACACCAAACCGCCTTTTCCATCCGCTAATCCCAGAATTCAGTGTGTGCACAGAAAGGAAAGTGGAACCAGGAATGAGTGAGCGGCGTCCATCAGGTGAAGCTGTGGCGTCCTTCAGCACACGTAGCTTTATGTAATTGTTTATATAATGTTCTCCACCAGGCTGGAGCTGTGGGTGTGAGATGCCTTCACCATCACAAACTCCAGCTTAAGGTTTGTGTTGTCGTGTTTTCTGTGACCGCTGAGGCTCGATGACTGTCCGGCCGGCCGGCGGCGCTGCTGCAGGCAGCTACTGGAGCAAACAGGTTTTATTTCAGCCCACTGTCGTCCTGACCCGCTTAAAGTTTGAACATGTGGAGAAAAAATGTATTTTTACAGCGAAACTTCTGATGTCCACGTTTTCAACATTTTTGGGAAATCTTTGAATGTTTTTTGGAGGAAAGAAAGAAATATTTTTTTAAAAAGTTTCTTTAAGAACATTCACAAAAAATGGATTTTGGCTGATTTTTTTGTGAATGTTTTTAAGAAAATATCAGAAGTTTTACTGATATATATGGAGTCACTTTAGATATTTTTAGGATTTTTTGGAAGATTTTTACTCATTTTTTGAAAATATTTAAAAGAATTTTCTTGCCACATTTGGGAGATTTTTTTGAATAATATTTTTAAGGGAAACTTTTAAAGAATTATTGGAATTTTCTTCCTGAAGGTTTTGCAAACTTTCAGAAATTTGGGGATTTTTTTTGTTGAATTTTAGGATTTTTTTCAGACAAGGAAATAATATTTTTTGGTGCCGTAAATGAGGACAACAGGAGGTTTAAATAGAGTAAATTTAGAAAAGAGTAGAACAATGCCGTGGATGAACTGCACTACAGAGTGGTAATTACTGTTCATTCTGTCAGTAGAAAACTTTTTCAGTGTAAAACTTGCTGCTCAAATTGAATCCTGCTGACATTTGCTACTTTGTCTGATTTTCACATCATTAAAGGGCTAGATCCTTTGAAGTGGGTTTAATGAGCTCCTTATTCAGTGTTTTACCTGCAGCAGACACCCAGTAGAAGTTAGAGTACTCCTGCAGCAAAACTCATTTTAACCTGCCAAAAAAGAAGAGCTAAAAGATCCACATCGGTCTAATGTACACTATATGCAGAATCTTTTTAATCACTCTATCTGTCCATCAGACAGCAAACTGAAGCTCTGTGTTCTCTTCAAAGGCACCAGACTCCATTGACTAAAACAGTAATTTATGTGGCAGAAAACAGGAGCTGCTCCTTTAGTTAGTTTCTGCTGGTGTGTGACTGTCTGAGTTTAGATCTGAGCCGATGCACTAAAGTGTGTTAAATGTGTTAAAACACTGTAATAGACCAGCGGCCCCCTGTTTGTGAGGTAGATTACAGTTTTGGTGAGTGCAGTCTGTTGATTCTACAGAGTTACCATCAGGAAGGTGAAGCAGTCAAACAAAGCACTACATTACATGTTTTCAGTTCAGCTCCACTTTCTGTTGGTTTTACTTTGTTGTGTCGCCTCTTTCCACTGCTTGATGCAGCGAGGCTCGATTTTAAAAACTTAAAGCAGAGCCGCTTTCCATCAGCAGTCTGCAGGGATTTTATTATTCACATCATCATTTTAAACATCTGTCATAGGAGCTGAGAGATTAAGTGTCATATTTTACTCTATGTTGTATCTGTGTACTTTTTAAAACCTGAAAGCAGCTCAGATGTGTTTAAGGTGGAGCTATTTTACAGTCAGGGCGCTTTGTCAGTGTAATAATGATAAACTTTTATTTATTTGCTCTTTAAAACACGTTACAAAGCACTTCTCAGCTGAAGCCAATGAAGCATCAATTTTAAAAGCTGGAAAATACAGAATTATGTAAAATAAAACCTAAAAAACTCCTTTCCAGGGCAGGAATGGTGAAAAGAGATGATAAATAATAAGACTATTACAAAATGTGTAACTCATGTACAATCAGGAAAGGCTTTCTGGTAAAAGTTTGTTTTAAAAAGGGAATTAACCCTGGTGTCGTCCTGTGAGTCAAACTGACCCGTTTTGAAGTTTGAAAATGTGGAGATAAAATATATTTTCACAGTGAAACTTGTGGTGTCCACATTTTCAACATTTTTGGGAATTTTTTTAACGTTTTTGGTAGACAAAAAATGTTCAAAGATTTGTTGGATTTTGGTTGATTTTTATGTGAATGTTCCTAAAGAAAATATTAGAACTTTTACTGATATTTATGGAATCACTTTAGATATTTTTAGGATTTTTTGGAAGATTTTTACTCATTTTTTGAAAATATTTACAATAATTTTCTTGCCACATTTAGCGGATTTTTTTAAATAAAACTTTTAAGGGATTTTTTTTTCTTCCTGAATGTTTTGCAAATAAACTCTGATTGATTGAAGCTGTAGTTGTGTTCTAATCCAGTGTATGACTGTCCGTAGGTATCTGAGGTGATTTTGTTCTTATTAGGTCTAATTAGCGTCCCTGTCTCTACAGAAAGTAAATCCTAAACCTTGTGATCTTCTGTGGGTCTTGCAGGTCTTCCACCGTCTCCTTCCTGGACAGATGTTGAGGTGTAGCATCTGTTAGAGGTGACAGGCTGAGGATAAGCGGCCCCGGTTCTGTCCCATGAGCGTGGCTGGACCATCCGGACGGTGCCAGTGAGCGGGGCTGTGGCTGTGGGGGCCCGGCCCAGGAGGCCTCTTCCTTCATCAGCTGACCTGAGCTGCTCACACCATGGATCAGCAAAGAGACAAATACGGCGAGCGGCCGGCGAGGAGCACCAAAGTTTCCCAGGGAAGCCGGAGCGGGCACTCGTCCCGGCCGTCCGGATCCTCCAGCTCCTCTGGGGTTCTCATGGTGGGGCCCAATTTCCGTGTGGGCAAGAAGATCGGCTGTGGAAACTTTGGTGAACTGAAGCTTGGTGAGTGGAGTCTGAACTGGGAATGGGTTAGATACCAGTTCCAGTCACTGGGGATCAAGAAAGGCAGACAACAGATATGTGGGACCGATGTACACTACTTTTCAAAAGTCTGGGGTCACTTACAAATGTCCTGATTTCACCAGCGTCCAGATCGATCAGCTGGTTCAGTGGGCTGTCGTCCCTAACGGGGTTCCAGCTCACGCTCCTTTACTGCAGCTCTGTCCCTGTTCTTCTCTCTACTTTTCTGTCTGTCCATCTACTAACCTGCTCAATAAAGACAACAAATTAAAAAAAAGAAATGTCTTTATTTTAAAATATGATAAGATCTACTTTAGTCATCCCGGAGGAAATCATTTAGCCAGAATACAATACAGTAAAAAGGTTAGAGGAATATACACAAAATCTACTAAGCTCTGTGCAAAGACAGTCCAGTGGATTGATTTAAAGTGCTTTGGACAACCATGACCTGGATGAATGAGAACCTACACAGACAGCTCTGTGTCAAGAGGTTAGCAGTAAAATACAATAAAAATGCAAAGTGTCTGAAAGTGTTTGTGTGGAGTGTCTAGAAAGAAAAATAAAATAAGATACCACAGGTACAACATGTAAACTGTATACTAATAAGAAATATTACCAGAAAATGGGCTGAAGTAGAGCAAACAGACGTATGGCATTAGAAATACTGCACCTGAACAATGACAACACAGATCCTAAGTCTACGAGGAAAGAGTCTGATGATCTTGCACATGGAGAAAGGGTTAGAAAATTTGGAAAGAAAAGCATTTTTTATCCAATGAAGATACCATGAAATGAATGATTAGTGATTAGATTAAGACTCTCCTCTGGTTATGTGAGGTCGACTGAGATTGATCCGTTTGTCTCCTGCACTTCTGTCTGCTGTTCTTCTCTATGTTCCTAATCTGTCACTGTTCTGTCACTTTTATCATCCACTAAGATCAATATCTTAAAGCTTTATCCATATTTGTTTATAGGTTCATCTGTAGCAGCCTTCCTACTCTGCCGTTAGCCGTTAGCATAGCCTTAGCCGCTGTGAGAGAAGCTAACTTCCTAGTTTGTGGCAAAAGCTTGTTTCTTGTTCAGTTTTTTTTTAGGTTTTTTGTCTCTCCTGAGACATTTCTGAGACCACAGAGTGACTCCAGACAGACAGAGGACTCCGTTTCAGACCTAAAGTAGAGCATTTAATGTATTAACCCTCCTGTTGTCCTCATTTACAGGCACCAAAAAAATTAGTTTCCTGTCTGGAAAAAAAAATCCAAAAATTCTGCAAAAAAGTCCCCAAATTTCTGAAAAAAATACCTTCAGGCAGAAAATTCCAATAATTCCTTAAAAGTTTCCCTTAAAAGTATCTTTTAAAAAATCCCCCAAATTCTGTAAATATTTTTAAAAAATCTTCCCTAAAAATCCTAAAAGTCTAAAGTGATTCCATACTTATCAGTAAAACTTCTGATATTTTCTTTAAGAACATTCATATAAAAATCTACCAAAATCCAGTGAAATTTGCTGGATTTTGGTTATTTTTTTGTGAATGTTCCTAAAGAAAAATTTCAACATTTCTTTTTTTCCACCAGAAAATGTTCAAAGATTTCCCAAAAATGTTGAAAATGTGGACATCAGAAGTTTCACTGTGAACATATATATAATATATTTTTTTCCCTCGTCAAACTTTAAGACGGGTCAGTTTGAGGGTGAATGATACAGACACCGATAATCAGAAAATGCCAGATAGAGGCCACAGTAATGGACTGGTCTGTCCCTAGTCTCAGTCTTGTGTTATAAGCGAGTCAAAGCACAGAATAATGGAGTTTTGATGTGTAGCGGCACTCGGTTTATTACAGTTTTTTAGCTGCACATCTTCTCTTCTGGAGCTTTCTAGATATAGACGTTGGAAATGCAGATCATGAAGTCTTTTCAGAGCTGCTTATTCCCCACTGAAGCTGTTGTGAAGCCTTTAGTGGTCTTCTTTGTGTTTTAAAGCCTCTAATGTGTGCTTTTCCTTTCCTGCCTTATTTCAGGTAAAAATCTCTACACCAACGAGTACGTAGCCATTAAACTGGTAAGTGCACGTTTCTGTTCCTCACCTCTGATTTCAGAGTCAGTCTCAGGGTTTTAATGATTGACTTTAAAGCTCCTTATTATGATGGAAAACTGCTCCATTGCATAGTGGAGCAGTTTTTACATCAGTCTTATTAGGGTAGTTTCTTATTTCAGAGTCAGTGTTAGAATGAAATGGGCACTTATAACGAGAGTCCAAATAATAAATCAAATAAAAGATGTTGGTATTTGCTCTGTCCTTACTTGTAGAGATTTGACTGAAATGTTATAAATGTCTCACTAATGTGGTGTCATTACAGCGTTATAATGTTTAAGCTGAGCATTTCTGACTCTAAGCTTTAATTCTACATAAACTGCATGTTGTTCACGGTCATTGGCAGGTGGTTTTCAGAAATAGGACTTAAATGCTGCAGGTTGTTCCAGGGTGGTGTGGACGGTGTTCTGCTTTGTTCTGGTGGAACAGAAAACGTGGATGAGGTGTAGATGCTCGCTGGGCGTGTCCTCCCACTGGAACCTCCTGACTCATGCCCTGATTATTGCTCACCAGAGAGTTGTAATTTGCTTCGGTTTCAAAGCTCTCCACTCTCGCTGCTGTTAGCTGAGCTGACGCTGGGAGTGAAAATGTGTAGAGTTTCAAAAGCTGGTGGTCAGTGAACGTTTGGGGTCATGATAAACTCTTTAAATACGCTATCAGCCCATGTGTTGTTTTGTTTTGGAGCATTCACCACATTACTGGGATGTTTCAGAGATGACCTTCTGCGTCTGCTGACACGTTTGTACGCTGAGATGAGTCATCAGGAGTGTGCTTGTTTTAAAGAAAGGCCCTCAGTATTTTTCTTTACTGATTTATAGTGAACAACAACGATAACTGGTTTCTTTCAGGCTGTGTGGTTAAAATCATTAGTGGTTGTTTTCTGCAGGAACCGGTGAAGTCGAGGGCCCCACAGCTGCACCTGGAGTACCGGTTCTACAAAACTCTGGGCACCACGGGTAAGGTCACGCTTCTGCTGCTGTTTTTATGCCACTGCATGATAATGATGCGACTGTTTTGGAAGATCAGCCCAAAGATTTCATCATTTCCACAACAAGCGATTACTCAACTCAGGCTGCAGATTGGTATTAAGCCGGGTCAAAGCGTGGACGCCCACGTGCACAGAAAGTGTGCTGAGCAGTGACCTTGGTTGGAAATAGACTCAGCAGAGGTGCAATTCAAAATGAAGGCAGTAAAGCTCCTTTTAAACACATGCGGCTGATCTTTTTTCTCAGACGTAGCTCTGTAAGGACAGAAAACATGTTTTTATTTATTTTTTTCCTGCTTGGCGCTGCGTCTTCATTCACAGCTGCTTTATTAAAGTCATGGCTGAACCTGTGTTAAAGCCTCGGTCCTAATGTGTGCATGTTCATGGTTCATGGTGCTTCAGCCGTTATCCAGGCGACACGTTCTGCTGTTGGGCTGCAGTGCACGTGAGACGTCCACAACGAGCTGATAGGACCTCATCATCAGTTTTATGCAGCGTGTCTGCTCTGGGTTGGAACATATTTCTGGATACTCTGTGAATAACTGAGTGGTTTTTAAAATGTTGTGATAAATAATCCTGTAGTTTAAACGTGCACTAATTTCTCTGTTCATCTGGGACGTGATCACAGCACTGCTGTTGGCCTTATTAAGGCGACGTGGTGAATTTGTGAGCAAACAGTCATTATTATTATTATCATTATTATTATTATCATTATTATTTCCACACAGCAGCATCCGTTCAGAGCTTCACCCAGCAGCTGTAGCTCCAGTATTCCTGTTTTTATCTGCTGTCTCTTAATAGGATAAACAATCAGTCAGTTTGAAATGTAAATCATGATTTTAAACTTTGCTCTTCTAAACCTGTAAAGGCTGCAGACATGTTCATGTCTTCATGCTGTTGATGATTTCTCATTTGGTGATGCTTTAAATCATTACACAGTGATTACAGAACTAAAGCTTTATAATCACAGATCAGATCCTCATATCTGTAAGAAGGATTTTATTTAGATATTTCCCCCAAAAGTCCTCAGAGTCTGATCAGAACATCTCACAAACGTTTCCTCCATTAACTTAAACCTGACTGGACCAAACCGCTGTTCTGTCAGTTATTAATTATCTGCCAAACGTCTCATTTTGCTTAAATGTGAGCTCTCCTGATGAGATGCTGGTCTGAGATGAAGCTCTTCAATGCTTCTAAATGCTCCACTGACTTTAGTACCTTTTTGGCTAAAAGTTCTCATAATTATGGAACCAGATCCCAGAAACTAAACAAGTACAGAGAAATAAAAGTTTTTTTCTTCAGTTCTTTCAATCCAAATGTGGAAATATGTCCTCCAGTCCAATAAACAGTCATTATAACATTGTTGTAGTTTTTATTCTGCCTCCAGTGTGTTTTTAACTAACAGACTGTGTGTGTCTGTCTGTGCACTATAAACCTCATTATTCAGTGTTCTGAGGAGAACACGATGCAGTCAGAACAGTAGTCAGTCCTTCTCTGCCATTAACTCTGTCCTCCTGATGATTCCTGGATTTGTCATAAAGATTATCAGGTCTGCTGACGCATCGCTGCTGCAGGAACCTTCTGAGGATTAAATGACCACAACTGAGAATTAAACTAAGGGTACCAGAGGAAATGGGTGGGAAACACCAGGAACAATGGAACAATAGAAGAAAATGCCTTTTAAAAGTCATCCACTGGTGTCCTGGTAGAAATGGTCCAGACATGAAGGATGGTCTGAGTGGAGCTGTGGAGGAGGTCAGGGCTTAATGCTGTTAGATTTATTAACCCTGGTGTCGTCCTGTGGGTCAAATCAACCCGTTTTAAAGTTTGAAAATGTGGAGAAAAAATTATATTTTCACAGTGAAACTTCTGATTTCCACATTTTCAATTTGGTGGAATAAAAAAATGTTAAAAATGTTTCTTAAGAGCATTCACATTAAAATCAACCAAAATCCAGCAAATTCTGCTGGATTTTGGTTGATTTTTATGTGAATGATCTGAAAGAAAATATTTGAAATTTTGCTGATAAATATGGAATCATTTTAGATATTTTTAGGATTTTTGGGAGATTTTTACTCATTTTTAAAAAATATATATATTTACAAGAATTTTCTTGCCAAATTTGGTGGATTTTTTAAAATTACACTTTTAAGGAATTTTTGGAATTTTCTTCCTGAAGGTTTTGCAAATTTTCAGAAATCTGGGGAATTTTTTGCTGATTTTTTTCAGACGATGAAGCAATATTTTTTTGGTGCCTGTAAATGAGGACAACAGGAGGGTTAAGGTTGTCTTTATAAATCAGAGTGTCGGAATGAAGGATGGTATAAATGATAGTTTAGTGTGTAAAATGAGAGGTATTTTTTCTTGTAGCTTCTGATCCTGGATGTGCTTTTTGGAGTTCTACGTGCGTATATGATCACCTGACTGGGAGTATAATGGCTATTGTTTTGCAACGGCAGGGCTGGAAAAGGCCAACTGTGCGGAAACTCATTAAATATTTAGAGAGCGGGTCTGCCTCTTAGCGCTAACCTGCTCTGTCCTCCTCCAGATGGGAGAACGTGACCTCATTTCTTCTTGGCTTTGAGCTGAGCCTCGTTCCTCCCGGCTGATGTGGTCGTAGAGGCTCTTTATGAATTAATGCGGTTTGACTCAGTCAGGTGTTGTTTTCTGATGCATAACCAACTGTCACTGGATATTAACGAGGATGATTCAATTAAGAATCTAGCCTCTTCCAGTTGCTATGTGAGGACATTATGATACATTGTTGTGCCAAGGACAAGAAGGTTTTTGAGGAGAAAGAGGGTTTGTTCAGGGGTGGGTGGACGCTGTGGAGCTGTTAAAGGTCTTGGCAGGCAGACGTCCTCCTGAAACACGACACCGCCTCTGTTAGCATCCCAAGAATAAACACTTCCAACAGTGACAAAGCCGAATAGATTTCACAGACATGGAAAGGAAAGGCCTGTTTTCACTGATGTGGAGCCATGGATCACTGTTGAAGGAGACTGAAGTTCTCTCAGTGGAGAAATGATGGATTAGATCAGAGAAGTCAAACTCATCTTAGTCTGGGTTCTACATTCAGTCCAGTCTGATCGCCAGTGGACCAGACCAGTAAAACCAGTAAAACCACAGCATAATAACCCATAAATAACCACAGCTCCTGATGGTTCCTTTGATTTACTGCAAAAATGTTCACATTTAAGGAATTATCTTTGTACTAAACATCATGAACAACCTGACATTCATTAAGAAAAATCAGTTCAGTTTCATCAGCATTCATCCTCAGTTTATCATTTCCACATTACAACTTCCAGATCAGAGTGTCTACAAAGGAACACAACATTTAGTCACCTGGACCTGAACCATGGAGGAGAGAAAAAACAACAAAACAAGACAAAATGTTCCAAAAATGAGACGCAAAACGACAAAAGCAGGAACAAAATGACAAAAATAAGACAACCGACACGAAACAAAACAAAAAAGTACAAAAAAGAGACAAAGCAACAAAAAATAGAAAAACAACACAAGCGAGACAAAAGAAACAAAACGACACAAAACAGTGAATAAAGCAAAATGACAAAGATGAGACAAAAAATGAGGAAAAAAACTACAAAACATGAGACAAAAGTCATTTGTTGCGGGCCGCATGTTGGACAGGCCTGGATGAGAGGAAACCATGGTGCAGTGTTTTAGTGGACTTCTGGACGTTGGAGCTCTGTGGTCTGCAGAGGTCAGTTAAAGGGACTGACTGTCTTCATGTTTGGAATTATGGAGTGCTTGTTTCAACACCAGAGCTACTAAAAACCACAAATGCTGATTTCTCGTCGAGCTAGAGGAGAACAACCTTTTCAGCTGCTCCTGGACACAGTTTTTCACTTTTATTGCTTTTAGGAGAAAGTTTGAAGCAGTCTGCAGCACCGCTAATGTCCTGCTGTGGACCAGCATCAAAACATGTTTTAGACACCAAATAAAAATAGAATCCTTATCAGTGTAAGTCAGAGGTGTCCAACATGAGGCCCGTGGTCCAAAAGTGGTCCTCCAGAGGGTCCAACATGAGGCCCGTGGTCCAAAAGTGGTCCTCCAGAGGGTCCAACATGAGGCCCGTGGTCCAAAAGTGGTCCTCCAGAGGGTCCAACATGAGGCCCGTGGTCCAAAAGTGGTCCTCCAGAGGGTCCAACATGAGGCCCGTGGTCCAAAAGTGGTCCTCCAGAGGGTCCAACATGAGGCCCGTGGTCCAAAAGTGGTCCTCCAGAGGGTCCAACATGAGACCCGTGGTCCAAAAGTGGTCCTCCAGAGGGTCCAACATGAGACCCGTGGTCCAAAAGTGGTCCTCCAGAGGGTCCAACATGAGGCCCGTGGACCAAAAACGGTCCTCCAGAGGGTCCAACATGAGGCCCGTGGTCCAAAAGTGGTCCTCCAGAGGGTCCAACATGAGGCCCGTGGACCAAAAGTGGTCCTCCAGAGGGTCCAACATGAGACCCGTGGTCCAAAAGTGGTCCTCCAGAGGGTCCAACATGAGGCCCGTGGTCCAAAAGTGGTCCTCCAGAGGGTCCAACATGAGGCCCGTGGTCCAAAAGTGGTCCTCCAGAGGGTCCAACATGAGACCCGTGGTCCAAAAGTGGTCCTCCAGAGGGTCCAACATGAGACCCGTGGTCCAAAAGTGGTCCTCCAGAGGGTCCAACATGAGGCCCGTGGTCCAAAAGTGGTCCTCCAGAGGGTCCAACATGAGGCCCGTGGTCCAAAAGTGGTCCTCCAGAGGGTCCAACATGAGGCCCGTGGACCAAAAGTGGTCCTCCAGAGGGTCCAACATGAGACCCGTGGTCCAAAAGTGGTCCTCCAGAGGGTCCAACATGAGGCCCGTGGTCCAAAAGTGGTCCTCCAGAGGGTCCAACATGAGGCCCGTGGTCCAAAAGAGGTCCTCCAGAGGGTCCAACATGAGACCCGTGGTCCAAAAACGGTCCTCCAGAGGGTCCAACATGAGGCCCGTGGTCCAAAAGTGGTCCTCCAGAGGGTCCAACATGAGGCCCGTGGTCCAAAAGTGGTCCTCCAGAGGGTCCAACATGAGGCCCGTGGACCAAAAGTGGTCCTCCAGAGGGTCCAACATGAGGCCCGTGGTCCAAAAGTGGTCCTCCAGAGGGTCCAACATGAGGCCCGTGGTCCAAAAGTGGTCCTCCAGAGGGTCCAACATGAGGCCCGTGGTCCAAAAGTGGTCCTCCAGAGGGTCCAACATGAGGCCCGTGGACCAAAAGTGGTCCTCCAGAGGGTCCAACATGAGGCCCGTGGACCAAAAGTGGTCCTCCAGAGGGTCCAACATGAGGCCCGTGGTCCAAAAGTGGTCCTCCAGAGGGTCCAATCCGGCCCTCAGAGTGGAAAAATTCCAGAGAAGACATTAACTGCAGATTGTAAATTATTAAAACTATAAATTTAAAATCATTTCTAGACCATGACAAGTTGTTTGGATCAGAAAGTAAAATACTGGATTGCTCATTGTTCTTTTGTCATTTTGTGTCTCATTTTTGTAATATTTTGTCTGTTTTTGTTGTTGTTTTTTTTGTCTGACTTGTCGTTTGTCTCATGTTTTTGTTGTTTTGTGTCTTGTTTTTTTAGAATGTTTTGTCTTCTTTTTGGTTGTTTTTTGTCTGCCAAAAATGCTTTTTGTACTCAAAGGGAAACATTAGGAGTTGTTCTAACAATAGTATAATTTTGTTTCTAAATTAAAGTCAAAGCTTCAGGTCAGTTTTTATGTTAGGCTGCTTTAACTTGTGAAACCTAAAGATTTATATACAAAAAGCAAAAACATTCCAAGTTCTGGATGATGTACACCCCCTGTCAAAAGTTTTAGGACACTTTCTCATTCAAATAAATTAGAACCTGTCCTAAAACTTGTATATATTTGTAACATGTATTTATGTAACACAAATGATCTCCATGTACTTTTTATCATACAACTGCTCAGGAAACACGCTAGCTCAGCTCCCTATCAATCTGAAAAAGCTTTTCTTGGTGTGAGGATTTAATGCAACATATTCTGGAATTCAGGACGCTGAGATAAAAGGACCATTCCTCTCAAAAACAGTTTGGAACTTTACAGCTTCATGTATAGGAATGTTCTGTTTTGGTCTTTAATGTGGAAGCTGAACTAAAATGGGTTGGACCCCGCTGGTTTAAGTGTTTGTGGTATTCATGATATTCTCACCACTTTACATCAGACAACACTGTCCTTTGGTACTGTGCTTTCTCAGCTGTAGAGCTTCTTTATTCCTGCTTCACCAGAGAAAGTAAACGGCTGCATTTATGTGTAGGAATGTCAAAGACCTCTTTCTAGGAGGCTAAAATATGTTCATCACTTCCCTGCCAGCAGTCCTCTCTGCTTCCTAAAACCGACTTTAGTGGCCACCATATCTGCTTTAACTATAAATAAGTACCTTATTACAACTCTCCTTTCCAGCTTTATTTATCGTACAGTTGGTGGCTGTAAATGTTCCATCGTTTACCAACATTTAGAAGAATTCAGACTACTGAATACCCTTTGTATGTACGGCTGTGTACCACATGGAGTACAGTAGTTATAAAGGTCAGTAAATGAACAGTTTCTCAGCCATCAATGCATATTTAGGGAAAGCAGAAGCAGGCCGGCAGATCTAAAACAGAAAGAGGCCAACTTGATATGAGAATGGAGCTGAGCAACCAATTAAAAGTGAATCATCTCCACGGCTTTTCCTGTCCAGAACGAGCCTTTAGGGGGTGATACGTACGACAGAAAGCCCCATCGATCCATCTGCACTAAAGACGATGAGTCTGTCTTACCGGATCGTAGTCTGGATGTTTTCCAGTTATTTATGAACATTTCATAAACAGAAATGGATAAATGAAACCCCAACAAACAAAACATGTTGGAAAAATATACAGTACCAGTCAGAAGTTTGGACACGCCTTCTCATTCTGTGCTTTTTATTTATTTTTATTATTTTCTACATTAATACTGAAAATTAACACTTTGTTGTTTACAACATAATACTGTATGTGTTATTTTATAGTTTGTTGTCTTCAGTATTAATCTAGAATGTATAAAATAATCAAATAAAAACCATTTAATGAGATGTGTCTGGTCGTGTATATTTATTTTTTATTGTCATTTTTAAGCTCTAATTTTCCTTTGGAGAATCCCTAAAACCTCTGTGTGGGGCAACAAAATGTCCTCAATGCATAAAAAATCCCACAAAACTCCCAACCTGTGCAGCCTGAGGGGTGGGTCTCTCCCAGCATGCATCGGGGCACAGCATAGACAGATGATGAAACTTTTACAGCGCTGACGCACACATCCTGTATATAAGCAGGAAAACACACCTACAGTCCATTTAGAGTCACAAACTCCCCTGACCTGTGGGAGGAAACCCACACATCACGAGGAAAACATGCAGTCTTCTCACACAGTAGTAACGACATAGTTTCTATGTTTTCCTCCAGTATTGGGACATGCTCTTTGATGCTGTGCACATGCATGATGAAATGTTGGTGTAACGCGTGTTTGTTGTGGAGCAGAGCCCTTCTAATCGGTGTCCTGTGGCCGTTACAACACAATTACAGCATAAACTAGTTCTACAGCATGTTTGGCACAAAGGAGATCAAATAGGACTTTGAGTAAAAATTGACTTTTTTTCTTTTTTTGAACAGCAGAACAACTACTAGCAGATGGTTGAATAAAACATCCGAGCTAAGCTCTGGTCCCGTCGTCCAGACAAACGTCTGATCTGACAGCAGGTTGAAACACCGTGAAGTGGATGAGAACCAATCACATTCATTCATCTTATTCCCCTTTCATCATGAAGCGCTGCAGCCGGCAGCTCTATTAGATTACAGTAATGCATAGGAAAAGGTATTCAGCCGGTTTTATTCAGCGATACGTCTACTGAAGTCCACATCAAACCTGCTTAGGACTTTTGTACTGATCTCTAAGGGTTGAGCAGCATGAAGTAAAAGCTGAAATTCAAAAGCTTATCTAACAATCTGCAGCCATTTTCCTCTAAAGACCCCCACACTCTGAGAGGTTTCCAGCCGTCCCAGACCAAAGATGACAACGGTGAGAGAATGGTGAAGATATCTTTGGTTTTGGCTCTAAATCGGTGGTCCTATGTCGCACTGTGAGACAGGTTCAAGGACGACCGTTGTCATGGTGACCAAAGACAAGCTGCCATAAATTCTGGATGATCATCTTACAGTGTGATGCTGCTGGACCTACAACAACTAACTAACCAATAGAAATGCAGGATGAAATGACGTACTGATCAGTAAACCCAGTCAGATGATTTATGGAGACAAAACACATCAAAACAAGCCTGTGGGATTTAAACAGACAAGTGTGTTTTGTTGGAAATTGATAGACCATAACAGTAAATGCTAACTTAAAAAGCTAGGTGATGCTAACAAGTTCATGTGTGGCTAGTTTCCCTGTGATTGTAGGGTTCACGTTTGGCTAGTTTCCCTGTGATTGTAGGGTTCATGTTTGGCTAGTTTCCCTGTGATTGTAGGGTTCACGTTTGGCTAGTTTCCCTGTGATTGTAGGGTTCATGTTTGGCTAGTTTCTCTGTGATTGTAGGGTTAATGTTTGGCTAGTTTCTCTGTGATTGTAGGGTTAATGTTTGGCTAGTTTCCCTGTGATTGTAGGGTTCATGTTTGGCTAGTTTCCCTGTGATTGTAGGGCTCATGTTTGGCTAGTTTCCCTGTGATTGTAGGGTTCATGTTTGGCTAGTTTCTCTGTGATTGTAGGGTTAATGTTTGGCTAGTTTCTCTGTGATTGTAGGGTTAATGTTTGGCTAGTTTCCCTGTGATTGTAGGGTTCATGTTTGGCTAGTTTCCCTGTGATTGTAGGGCTCATGTTTGGCTAGTTTCCCTGTGATTGTAGGGTTCATGTTTGGCTAGTTTCCCTGTGATTGTAGGGCTCATGTTTGGCTAGTTTCCCTGTGATTGTAGGGTTCATGTTTGGCTAGTTTCCCTGTGATTGTAGGCTCATGTTTGGCTAGTTTCCCTGTGATTGTAGGGTTCATGTTTGGCTAGTTTCCCTGTGATTGTAGGGTTCATGTTTGGCTAGTTTCCCTGTGATTGTAGGCTCATGTTTGGCTAGTTTCCCTGTGATTGTAGGGTTCATGTTTGGCTAGTTTCCCTGTGATTGTAGGGTTCATGTTTGGCTAGTTTCCCTGTGATTGTAGGGCTCATGTTTGGCTAGTTTCCCTGTGATTGTAGGGTTCATGTTTGGCTAGTTTCCCTGTGATTGTAGGCTCATGTTTGGCTAGTTTCCCTGTGATTGTAGGGTTCATGTTTGGCTAGTTTCCCTGTGATTGTAGGGTTCATGTTTGGCTAGTTTCCCTGTGATTGTAGGGTTCATGTTTGGCTAGTTTCCCTGTGATTGTAGGCTCATGTTTGGCTAGTTTCCCTGTGATTGTAGGCTCATGTTTGGCTAGTTTCCCTGTGATGGTAGGGTTCATGTTTGGCTAGTTTCCCTGTGATTGTAGGGTTCATGTTTGGCTAATTTTCCTGTGATTGTAGGGTTCATGTTTGGCTAGTTACCCTGTGATTGTAGGGATCATGTTTGGCTAATTTTCCTGTGATTGTAGGGTTCATGTTTGGCTAGTTTCCCTGTGATTGTAGGGTTCATGTTTGGCTAATTTTCCTGTGATTGTAGGGTTCATGTTTGGCTAGTTACGCTGTGATTGTAGGGTTCATGTTTGGCTAGTTTCCCTGTGATTGTAGGGTTCATGTTTGGCTAGTTTCCCTGTGATTGTAGGGATCATGTTTGGCTAATTTTCCTGTGATTGTAGGGTTCACGTTTGGCTAGTTTCTCTGTGATTGTAGGGATCATGTTTGGCTAATTTTCCTGTGATTGTAGGGTTCACGTTTGGCTAGTTTCCCTGTCAGTCTGCACAGAGCAAACTTCATGTCATGCACAAAGATTATTTGATTCATATGGTACAGTGTAATGAGATGGGAACTTATAGGATTGTTAAAATCGCACTGTGTTTAGAGTCCTAAACAGAAGTAAATCATGCTTTGCTGTTCTGCTCATTCCCTCACCAATGCTAGTGTGGACGTTTTGTTGAAGCTGCCGTCTTTGTTTGTCTTTTGCATTTCACTCGTTTGCAGTAAATAGTAGAAATATCCTGCAGACCCAGTCAGTGCTACACCCAAGCATCTCTCTCATTATGTTGAACAAAATTGGATGAGAGAAGTCAAAAGTGGTACCTACAAAATTGGTATCTTCCATCAAAGTCTTCCTGCAGAATTAGACTGTACTTTGCAGATTCAGCCTTCTGTGGTGGCTGTTTTCTACTTTTACTTTTCGACGCTGGTGGTTCTTCCGTCCCTGGTGTTCCTTCTGCTAGTTAAAAGCTTGACCAGCCTCATTTTCAATTAACCAACTGTTTATTTACAGCACATCTCCAATCTCAGGCCTTCCACAGACACCCGTGGTTTCAAGGCACTCATTCCTATGGTCCAATTAGCGACCCACAGAACTCCATGATGGTGTCCAGAAACCCAGGATGGAGCTCAGTGGGGCTCCTACATGCCCATATGCTGGCTGACAGCATTCATGCCACCTTTCAGTGTGTTTTTCATCACCCAGCCGGCAGGTCAGATGTCTTCAGTGACATACTCAGTATAAATATGTGAAGAAATGACATCATGACATTTAGCTTTCTTAAAATCAGCCTCTAGTTTAATGACTGGAGCCGGACGATAAGTTTATGGTGGAAATTTAAAAACGTCTTAGAACCGTCTCCCCTATCTGTGTCTGTCCATGGGTTGAGTTTGCAGATGGAAAAAGTCTTTAAGTTTGTCCATTGACACAGATATTATGTTTCCAACATATTAACCATATGAACTTTATAAGGAGAAGAAATGTCACTTTTTGTGTTTGCATGCTGTTTTATGTTCCCCACACGGCCCCAAAAAAGCCAGTTAATGCAGATTTAAATGAGCATAATTATAATAAATCCCGTTCAGGCAGAAAAAAGCCCTGTAAAAACATGCTGTATACACTAGTTTATTATGATTAAATGCTTCCAAAGTAGTTGTTCTTGGTTTTTATGCAGTGAGCGGTATCTTAGACCGTTTATTTTTGCTAAATTAAAGTTTCCCCTGTAGGTCACAGTGCCATGTATGAAGATCTGGTTTAAATAGAACAGGGACACACAATAGTGCAAAGGACTCATCCTTTATGTTTATTTGCCAGATATATAAGGTTGTGTGCCTGTAGTGATGTGTTTACATTCATATATGGAGATGTGTGCATTCAAAAATAGACGTATTTGTTCAGATATGAATGATCATCTGCATTATAATGGGATGTTTGGTTTGTTTTCCTTTTGTTGTGTTATTTTACACACACAACACAAAGAAAGCTGCTTCATGTCGTCTCCATCAGTTATTTAATGCTGGAATCAGCAGATTGTCATTATTCAGGCTCTGGCTTTAGGATCTGGGACATGAAAAGCAATCAAGGCTCCTGTACTTTTGTCCTGAAACTTCTATGCAGTTCTGTATTTCCAAGGACTGAGCTAAGTGGTCTGATAAGTCAGGGCTGTGTGATTGAGGCTTTCTTTGAACTTTCTGGAGAGTGATTTTATTTAATAGTTCTCTGACTAGCAGTTAGCCGGAGCAGACTTTGAATCATGCTCCCCTGAAGGCAATTAGCAGTTTGACCTGATTTCTCTGTCTTTGAAAGTAAAGTTCAGGATGTGGTCATGATGAGGGCAAAAAAATACCGACAATTACAGATAATTAAAAATGAATGCATCCTGGAAAACTTTAGACTTCATAGTGTGTGTGTGTGTGTGTGTGTGTGTGTGTGTGTGTGTGTGTGTGTGTGTGTGTGTGTGTGTGTGTGTGTGTGTGTCTGTGTGTGTGTGTGTGTCTGTGTGTGTCTGTGTGTGTGTGTGTGTGTGTGTGTGTGTATACTTGTTTCTGCTATCTCGGTGGGGACCAAAAATGAGGTCCCCACAAGTTTAAACAGTGTTTTCTTGGCCATGTTGTTGTTACTGAAAAAAGTAAAAGTGCAAAAACGTTTCTTTAGGGTTGGACATTGTTTTGGTCTGGGTTAAGATTAGGGTTAGATATGAATGGGAGTCAATGGTAGGTCCCCACGGGAATAGCAGAACCAGACATAGGTGCGTGTGTGTGTGTTGCTCAGTGAGACTTTGCTATAATCTGGTCTTTGTGTGCTTCATTAACAACTGCAGAAAGAAAATAAAACCTCTTCAGATTACAGTTTTAGGCATTAAGCTCCCTCACTTTCCAGAAGTTTAACCTTCAAGCCACACAGTGAAGTCATTTAGGACTCCAGCCGTATAATTATATTTGCCGTTTTTGTATATTTCATCTGAAAAATGTTTCCTACCATGAATTTGTCCGTCTACTTGTCCTACAGCTGCTCAGTGTTTTTCAGGGATCGACCAGCTGGTGTGACCAGGATAATGGAAACTTGTCCCTTAGGACCCCACGAAGATGTATAAGTTTTTTACTATTGTTGATGTTGGTTTTATTTCCTTCTTTCTACCTATAATCACTGTATTTCAGTGTTTAGCAGTGTTGCAGACCTAGAGCAGAAAGATGTACTGTTGCAGAAGCACTGAGACAGATTCTTGATTAGCAAAGTGATGATAAAAAAGCTCTACTGATGGAGATGAGTCAGTATCTGACAATGAAGATCATATCTCTGACATGTCAGACCTTTCTGGGATAGAATCTGACCATGAGGTCCATCGTCAAGCAGGTGATCAAGATCTGCCTGTAAGGAGAGCAGGTAGAGGTACATACATGTAAAGTGTCACATGCATGTGCTCTATGTGAAAGCCAGCGTGTCTAGAACATAGCCCAGAGGAGCTGCTTATGAAGACTTCCTGAGACATCACTGGTAGCTGAATCTAATGACTACTTTTCAGGACTTTTATGCAGACTTGGCGTCTCATTTGGACTGTTCCACTGTTCAGATACTTCAGTCATCTAAACACTTCTCTGCATGCTACACTGCACATCAACAGACGTTTGTGTAGATTCTGTTTTTCTGTACTTCTGATTTAGTATTGAGGAAAGTTTAAAAGCAGTGGCAGACAGAGCGTCTCTAAAAAATGTTCTTGTGTTCTTATTGTGAGCCAAATTGTTCATATAGTTTTTACTTTAGCTCTGAGTCAAAAATGATTAAAATCCATGAGTAATTACATCAGAATATTTTAGAATATCTGTCTTAAAATACAGTGGAGTGGATTTGGTATGAAAGCACAAAAAGAGGCACTAAAGTAGACGTATTCCTGTATTAAACATACCGGGGTCATAAATGACATTTTAAGTAGCTTGGTCGCTTGAGGGTTAAGTTCTTAAAGGATCATCAGAACAGTAAACAGCCCATCCCAGACTGAACACTGTTAGTAAAATAAGAAGTGAAGGATGATGTTTGGAGCAGAGAGGATGGGATGTGAGACAGCGTTTAGTGTTCAGCCTTCAGTACAGGTTCTATCTGGAGGGTTGGGTTGTTCTTTAGGCTCAGTGTTCAGCCAGCAGCTCCTCTGACCTCACTGACCTCCTGCAGCTCCTCCTCCAGTCTGATGGCTCACCTTGGACCTAATGAAAAACATCATCAGTCACCAGAGACAGGAATAATAAACAGTCACCTTAACTGTCAGAATGAGCTCCAGTTTATACAACTGACAAACACTCAGGGTACGCTATGATCTACTCTCCCCCAACACATTTCTGTTTACTGTCTGAGCTCCTACCAGGCTCTCTGAGATCTTTGATGTGCTCCACAATAAAGACTTGAGGTTACTAGAAGACGATTACAGGGATCTCTGTGTCTCCTGTGAGTCTAACTTGTGTCCTTCTTGTCTTCAGCTGAAGGTGTGCCCCAGGTGTTTTACTTCGGGCCGTGTGGGAAATACAACGCCATGGTCCTGGAGCTGCTGGGCCCCAGTCTAGAGGACCTCTTTGACCTTTGTGACCGGACCTTCTCTCTGAAGACCGTCTTAATGATCGCCATCCAGCTGGTGGGTTTAGAGCTTCATTTGACACAGGAAGTTCCTTCTACTTGTTCTGATTGATTCAATGCTAATATTTAACATTGGTAGGGACTCTATGCTGATGATTCCTCCATGAATTTATTAAAATAGCTCAGTATTTACCTAATTATTCATCACCTAAAGATACTTCTCTAATTTAGCCATCATTTTACCTATCTATATAAATCTTTTCTCTCTGTTACTATTAATCTAGCAGTCCTTATTCACCATCTATCCAGTGTTTATCGGAGTATTTTATGCATTTATAAGTTCCTTTCAATTCGGTATTTATTAGTTTTAGCTAACCATTAATCCATTACTTTCAGCTGAAAGTTTCTGCCATTAATTTTATGCTTTTGGGTTTTTTTTTTTTGATTATGCAGTGCAGAGAGGCAGTTTAACTCACAGCCACATAAAAAATGTAAGAACAGATGCTAATAGATATCATGAGTTTAGGCGTTTCAGTTAGAATAAAACATCATCAGGAGCAGACCAATAACTGAGCAGAGTGCTGTAGATTATGTGGTGATGTAGAAAGTCCACTTTACCAGACACTATGGTGCTTTAATGCACCTCATGGTGGATTCAGAAGATTCTCCCACACAATTAATTACATGCTGTAACATCCATCAGCCTGTTTTTAGCGGTGCGTTTTCATTCATTCTGATGAACTGTTTTTATGCTGCTGATGAAACTTAAGGACATTTAAGCTTTTTCTAGACATTTCACAGCAGAAGTTCTCCTGGTTTTTAAGGAATTCTCTCCCCTGAATCAGTGAGAAGGTTTTACTTTGAAACGAAGGAGACAAAAAGTTGCAGCACGTCGTCTGATGTCTCTTTTTAGCTTCAGCACTCAGATTAGTGATTTTTAAAGAGGTAAATAAGTTTAATAAACATATTTATGCACAAAAACTGAAGCTCCTCTTTTTAGTCTTTAAACTGATAACCATTACTTTGTCTTTACATTCTCAGACAAACATTTCCCAACATGCTACAAATCAGTCATGTTTCTGATCATCTCTTATATTTTATTAATATTTAGTGTTGTAATATCCTGTGATAACTTTTGCTTTGGTGTAGATTTCTAACTTGCAAACAAAAAAGCACTCCATAGATATTTATCCTTTTTCCTCCATTCCTGTGGTAAACATCCAAAATAAACGGTTTCTTTTCCAAAGGAATTCAACATTTAACCCTCCTGTTGTCTTCATTTACGGACACAAAAAATACACTTTCCTTGTCTAAAAAAAATCCAAAAATTCAGCAAAAAAATCCCCAAATTTCTGAAAACGTACAAAACTTTCAGGAAGAAAATTCCAATAATTCTTAAAAATGTTTCTTAAAAGTTTTTTTTTTAAATCTCCCAAACTTGACAAGAAGATTCTTGTAAATATTTCAAAAAATGAGTAAAAATCTTCCAAAAAATCCCCAAATATCCAAAGTGATTATATATATATATATATATCAGTAAAACTTCTGTTTTCGTTAAGAACATTCACAAAAAAGGTTTTTATGTAAATGTTGTTAACCCTTTAAGCTTCAGTCAATTCCAGCCGTTTTCAGTACAAAAAAATCGCTAATATTCTATTTTTAAATTAAAAAAAATTACGAAAAATACGGGGAATATTGGACGGGCATCGCGAGGTGCATTTCCTTGAAAACGACCGATTCGGGGATTTTATACCGACTTCAGGACATGTTTTGGACAAAATAGTTTCCTGGCTTGTGTCATCTGATGTAAAAGGTTGGATTATGGCCGTTTTTTGTGGAATCTTTTTTTCTGTGTGTAATAATAAACCCGGAAATGTGAGTCGCGCTGTGTGCGTTGAAGCCGTGTATAGAGAACGGATGGATGGATATTTGTTTTTGTCGGACAAATGTGTTTTTCTCACCCGCTGTGGTAATCACATCTGAAAGTGGTTTATACCGGCGGATTCATGAGAATCTAAGCTTTCCATCGGCGTATAGTGTTTGTATAATCGCGTTTGCAGCCGTCGGACATTCTTGAAATTCCTATGCATTAAAGAAACATTTTCAACATTTCTTTTTTCCACCAAAAAATGTTCAAAGATTTCCCAAAATGTTGAAGATGTGGACATCAGAAGTTTCACTGTGAATACATATATATTTTTCCCACATTTTCAAACTTTAAACCGGGTCAGTTTGACCCTCAGGACAACACCAGGGTTAAAGACGTCTTTCCATGAACGTCCTTCCTGCTGTCCAATCAGTGGCAGTCTCAGAGGATGAGAACATGCAGACCTTACAGTCTGATTCTACAGTTTGCTCTGTTGACAGATGAGTAAAACAACAGATGTGACTGATGACACAAGCTTGGTTCTGTTAGGAACGCGTGGCTTTCTGGCTGCTCTGACGTGCTCTTGTACGCCCTCATAGTCCAAAAATAACACCAGTAGAGTCTATTAAAAAAAAAAGTCACGGTCCAAACTCACAATTATGAACGGAGTCATCAATTTATTTTCTCATCAAACTTAACAAAGAGCAAAGTCTTTCCTACAGTCTGCCACGCCACATTAAAAACAATTACTTCTTGTTTGCGCCACACCTGTGGCCTTTAAATCCACAGGTAACTAGTCACAGCACCACCTGCTGGTTACCAGCTGAAATGGCTCCAACAATCTGGATAAACCTAGTAGGCATCCTTCAGAGTTAGAACTTTATTGTCACAGCTGGAGTCCATGTTTTGGGAGTTTTTCCCTTTTCTTTGGTGTGTTGCAGCTTTTTAGTCCATAGAGGCCAGACAGAGTCGGTTCATTCACAGAAACGGCTCCTGACCTGCCTGGAACGCCTCAGTAGAAGTTCTGGTTTTTCATCTGTTGCTTATTTACATCACCTTTAATTTGCATAACACCTACCGGCAGCTATTCTGGCACCACCTCAAACAAAGCACGAGAAGCTTCATTGGTATCCGTCACTGTTTCCAGAGTCCCGTCTCCCTCCTGTCCTCATCAGGCCACCAATCACCGGCTTTCTGCAGGGAATAAAGACGCTGCAGCAGGAAAGACTGTAAATGTGTTCTAGTAGACCCAAAAAATACAATTATGAGCCTGTAAATGTGCATAATATGGGCTCTTTGAACTTACACACCCAATACGTTGAGCAGCAAATAGCAAAAGCTGCTGATTGAAGATAAAACAGGTTCTTAGAAATTCATGCTTCTTTCATTCAGTGACCTGGTTCTGGGATTTGGTGGGATAAATCGGAGCAGCAAAGCATCATTCAGTTCCTCCAGGATTTCATGGTGTTTTTCCAGATTTTTCTCCCTAAAACGTCTGAATTCGTGGCAGCTTTTCTAGTAAATTGTGATGTCAGTTGCAACGTTTGAAGCGTATTTGCTGCGATGAAATTGCAGGAGACAGTGACGGTTGTTAACAAGATTTTGAAACATGTTTCAACATTTTAATGGGCAATATTTCTTTCTAAACTAATTCTTTAACGCTCCAACTCATTTCCACAAACTGGAACACCACGGTGGGAAACTAGCAGCCAGATCCTGGTTTAACATGAAGTGGTTGGTAGATTTTAGGCACTAAATGATCATTTATGTTGAATGAATCATGTTTGGACATTTCTGTCTGATCTGGATCAACAGCTTCCATCACGGTGATCTGTCTGCTCTGTTTCCGCTCCTTTCAGACGTTCTCCTGATATGTTTGGAGGCAGAAAAGTGTTTGTCAGTCGATGGTTTTCGTTTGTTTTCCACCACAGTATTTCACGGGTGTAAAACAGTTTAGCTCTGCTTTGGTGAAGAACATCAGGAATTGTTTTTACGTCTTCAGCAGTAATTTTTGTTGGTAAATGAGAGACATCAGAATGGGACATGTCTGCATCTTCAGACCAGAAACAGGAAGTGATGTCAGTGACGTACGTGCGTTATGTTTGGGACTGCTGTGATTGGTGGAACTCACGGGAGGCGGGACAAAATTATGGAAAAGTTGCAGTGATTGGATGAAATTTCAAGGTCGCTCAAAATTCACAGAGATTGGTTGAATTTGTGTGAATTGTTGCCATCACAACATTGTGAATTCCTGGAGGGACTGATTATTTAGGATAGGAGAGTCAAACCGATCTTAGTTCAGGGTCCACATTCAGTCCAGTCTGATCTCCAGTGAAACCAGTAAAACCACAGCATAATAACCTGTAAATAACCACAACTCCTTTGTTTTAGTGCAGAAATGTTCATTCTGAAAATGTTCACATTTCACAAATTATCTATTAAACTAAACATCATGAACAACCTGACATTTATGAAGAAAAATAAGTTCAGTTTCATCAGCATTCATCCTCAGTTTATCATTTCCACATCACAGCTTCCAGATCACAGAGTGTCTACAAAGGAACACAACATTTAGTCACCTGGAACTGAACCATGGAGGATTTTACTGCATGATCAATGTGACAAAAATCAGACAAAACAGACACAAAATGACAAAAGAACAATCTAATGTTTTACTTTCTGATCAGAACAACTTGTCCTGGTCTAGAAATGATTTTAAATTTCTGGTTTTGAAATGAATGCATAAACGTCCGTATCCAGCTGTTCTCCAGGGTCTGTGTGAGCACAGTAATGCAGAATGTGGTGGGTTTGATGTGACCACATGTCCACAGAGCAGCATCAGAGCAGACTCTCCTGTTTCCTGTAAGGAAACTAGAAATTTGGTCGGAGTCGGGCTGAAGCTGTCAGAAAGAGCAGAGCCATCACTGAATCTCATTAAGGAGCTGCCTCAGACGTCTCAACATTTCTAACATTTCATTTTGTCAGCACAAAATCTGCAGAGCTCTTGAAATATAGATATCCTCTGCAGATTTGTAAAGGAAGCGGCCAAACAGCAGAACATGGACCTGGTGTTTCAGAACCACTCCGTCCTCTCATCTCTTTATCTCTGGCACAAAGGAGGGTTTCACTTTGATCCCATCTTCAGCTACAGTAAAGGACCACACCAGCACTAATTACACACGTGGACAAAATTGTTGGTACCCCTCAGTTAAAGAAGGAAAAACCCACAATTCTCACTGAAATCACTTGAAACTCACAAAAGTAACAATAAATAAAAATTTATTGAAAATTAAATAATCAAAATCAGCCATTACTTTTGAATTGTTGATTAACATAATTATTTAAAAAAACAAACTAATGAAACAGGCCTGGACAAAAATGATGGTACCTCTATAAAAGATTGAAAACTATTTGACCAGAGTGACATGATTAACTCAGGTGTGTCATTTAATTGACATCACAGGTGTTTCCAAACTCATAATCAGTCAGTCTGCCTATTTAAAGGGAGACAAGTAGTCACCCTGCTGTTTGGTGAAAAGGTGTGTACCACACTGAACATGGACAACAGAAAGCGAAGGAGAGAATTGTCCCAGGACATCCGAAAAAAAATGATAGACAAACATCTTAAAGGTAAAGGCTATAAGACCATCTCTAAACAGCTTGAAGTTCCTGTGACAACAGTGGCTCATATTATTCAGAAGTTCAAGACCCACGGGACAGTAGCCAACCTCCCTGGACGTGGCCGCAAGAGGAAAATTGATGACAAATTGAAGAGACGGATCGTTGGAATTGTATCCAAAGAGCCCAGAGCAACCTCCAAAGAAATTAAAGGTGAACTCCAAGGCCAAGGTACATCAGTGTCAGATCGCACCATTCGTCGTTGTTTGAGCCAAAGTGGACTTCATGGGAGACGACCAAGGAGGACACCACTGCTGAAAAAAACTCATAAAAAAGCCAGACTGGAATTTGCAAAAATGCATGTTGACAAGCCACAAAGCTTCTGGGAGAATGTCCTTTGGACAGATGAGACCAAACTGGAGCTTTTTGGTAAGGCACATCAACTCTATGTTCATAGACTCAAAAACCAAGCATACGAAGAAAAGAACACTGTCCCTACGGTGAAACATGGAGGAGGCTCAGTAATGTTTTGGGGCTGCTTTGCTGCATCTGGCACAGGGTGTCTTGAAAGTGTGCAAGGTACGATGAAATCTGAAGACTATCAAGGCATTCTGGAGAGAAATGTGCTGCCTAGTGTCAGAAAGCTTGGTCTCAGTCGCAGGTCATGGGTCTTCCAACAGGACAACCATCCAAAACACACAGCCAAAAACACCCAAGAATGGCTGAGAGAAAAGCGTTGGACTATTCTAAAGTGGCCTTCTATGAGCCCAGATCTGAATCCCATTGAACATATGTGGAAGGAGCTGAAACATGCCATTTGGAGAAGACACCCATCAAACCTGAGACAACTGGAGCTGTTTGCTCATGAGGAGTGGGCCAAAATACCTGTTGACAGCTGCAGAACGCTCATTGACAAATACAGAAATCGTTTAATTGCAGTGATTGCCTCAAAAGGTTGTGCAACAAAATATTAAGTTATGGGTACCATCATTTTTGTCCAGCCCTATTTCATTAGTTTGTTTTTTTAAATAATTATGTTAATCAACAATTCAAAAGTGATGGCTGATTTTGATTATTTAATTTTCAATAAATTTTTATTTATTGTTACTTTTGTGAGTTTCAAGTGATTTCAGTGAGAATTGTGGGTTTTTCCTTCTTTAACTGAGGGGTACCAACAATTTTGTCCACGTGTGTATATCGTTTGTCCTCTGAGCTTTTTTATTCACTTGTGCTTGTAGTCCAGAGTCCCAGCATGATGCTTCTCCATCTCAGTGGCTTTTTCTGAATGGTAGCACTGGATAAAGCTGCTACAGTGTGTTCATTAGCTGTCATTAAAGTATAAAGTACAGTTTGGATAATCAATTTAAGTCATGTTTTGTATCCCTCTGAGGGTCAAACTGACCCGTTATAAAGTTTGAAAATGTGGAGAAAAAACATATTTTCACAGTGAAACTTCTGATGTTCACTTTTTCAACATTTTGGGAAATCTTTGAACAGTTTTGGTGGAAAAAAGAAATGTTAAAAATGTTTCTTAACATTCACATACAAATCAACCAAAATCCAGCAAATTTCACTGGATTTTGGAAGACCGATATATATGTAAGCACTTTAGATATTTTTAGGGTTTTTTTGGAAGATTTTTACTCATTTTTTGAAAATATTTACAGGATTTTTTTTTTAAATTTTTATTTCAAATACAATTTATAAGAGAAACTTTCAAGGAATTATTGGAATTTTCTTTTTGAAGGTTTTGCAAATTCTCCAAAATTTGGTGAGTCTTTTTGCTGAGTTTTTGGATTTTTTTTTCAGACGAGGAAACGATATTTTTTTGTTGCCCATAAATGAAGACAACAGGAGGGTTAAAGAACCAAGTCTAAATGATCTGATTCCTCTTTTTTAAATGTTATTATTATTTGATCAGTCGAGAAAATAATCTAACATAATAATAACACATAACATAATAAATCTAATAATAATAACAGATTAATCAAGAGTGAAAATCGTGGTTGGTTTCCCAGATATGAGTCACTGAACGTCCTGTTTCAACAGACGACTCATTCTGAACCGGACATAATAAACTCATCTGCTGGAGTCAGATCCATGCAGTGGTGATTTAATGTGTCATAAAACAGATCAGTTACTGTGGGAATACTCTGTTACTCTGTTGTTGAACACGTCTCAGCAGTCATACTGACATCTTAATTCCCACTTTGCTGATATGAGTTTGTTATTTTTCTTTGTGTTTTTTTATTTCTGGTTCTTTTTGCTGACCTTGTTGAATTCTTCCGTCCCAGATTTCACGGATGGAGTATGTGCACTCTAAAAATCTCATCTATAGAGATGTAAAACCTGAAAACTTCCTCATCGGACGGCAAGGGAACAAAAAGGAGCACATCATCCACATCATCGACTTTGGCCTGGCCAAGGAGTACATCGACCCCGAGACCAAAAACACATTCCTTACCGGGAGCACAAGAGCCTGACCGGTACCGCCCGCTACATGTCCATCAACACACACCTAGGCAAAGGTAAGAGCAGCTCCGTGGCCGGGTTCTGGTTCTGGTGGTTTTATGTAAGGAGCTTTCCTGTTTCATTCCTCAAGTTAAATGTTATCACATCTACTGATGCAGAGCAAAGCCGGAGAGATGACCTGGAGGCTTTAGGCCACATGTTCATGTATTTCCTACGTGGGAGTCTGCCTTGGCAAGGACTGAAGGTATGACGAGAACCTGGACGGGTTCCAGACTCTGTTACAAAATCAGTTTCACACATTCATCAATAAAAAAGAAGAAACCTTTAACTCACAGAGCAGATATCGTTGTTTTAGTAGATTCTGTTATGAACAGTTTCAGAACGAGCTCAATGTCATTTTTACTTTAAAGTTTGAATTTATATACAAAAGCCTTGGGTTGTCGGTGTTTTCATGTCCTTGTTGACGTTAAAAATGTGACTACAGCTAAATAGAAAGGAGAAGCAGAAGAACTGCAACAGGTTTAAGACTTTTGACCAGGAAACAAGAACATAGTCATCATTAGTTTTTTATTAAAGGACTTACCACATTTTGTTCATACGTCTTCCTGTTTTGGATTTCTTGCAGGCGGACACACTGAAAGAACGATACCAGAAGATTGGAGACACAAAACGAAACACTCCCATCGAGGTCCTCTGTGAGAACTTCCCAGGTACGATGGCTGTAGAAGTTCATTTACTGGCTTTGATACGACCTTTTGTTGGCGTCATTTTCCCAGTAAAATATTCCTGAATGTCATCCAACATGGTTAGATTCTATGATGAACCTGAAAGGTTAAACTGTGTTTCGTGCAGAGGAGATGGCCACCTACCTGCGCTATGTGAGGCGGCTGGACTTCTTTGAGAAGCCGGACTATGAATATCTGAGGACTCTGTTCACTGAGCTGTTTGAGAGGAAAGGATACACCTTTGACTACACCTACGACTGGGTCGGCAGGCAGATTGTAAGTGACCCTCGTTATCAGACGCGTTTAAAGGAAGCTGCTGTAGTTTACAGGAAGAATTAAACGACTGCTCTTCCCTCAGCCCACACCGGTGGGGTCTGTCCACATAGACTCTGGAGCGTCTGCTGTCACCAGAGAGAGTCATCCTCACAGAGACCGACCTTCTCAGCACGCCCCCATCAGGAACCAGGTATGCTTTGTTCTAGCAGTGGTTTAGTGGAAAGAAGAGGAGCTTTACAGCCTGAAACTCACTTCATTCTTCAGCTGCAGGTGTTTGAGAACCGTTATTTAGAAAACAGAGCTTTAAAAACGGATAATTAGGAAACAGAGCCTTCTTTTTTTAGCATATCCAGTCATGAACAAAAGTTTACATGCACTAGTAACCATGTTTATCATGGCCGTCTGCAGTGTCCAGTGATTCCTACAGTTCTTAACTTTTTTAATGATGGAATGACTGGAACTCGTGCATCTTTAGCCCTGTTCACTCGGGATCAGTGTGACCTGGTGACCAATGGTGATCGCTGGTAATTCAGAGGATGTCTGTGATCTTAATCCCTGTGAATGCTCCATGTCCGCTGTAAATTCCCGACCATATTTCACCAAACACCGACGTCCTGGGATAATACCAGGCCTTTATGAATCTGTATCTCAGTGATTGGGGGTGTTTCAGTGTGTTCTTGTTTTCTACCTCTTTCCTGGTTAAATTCTGGAGGCTGCAGTGGAAATTATTGACAGTATTTTAGGAGCAGACTGATAGACAACAGGCCTATGGAGCATCACAGAAACAGTGAAATCAGACCAACCAGAAGAGGGAGATGTGGGAGGATACAGAGATGGATGACATGCGTCTTTCTAGGCCTGTCTTTGAACAGGCTCAATCCAAACGGCCCGTTATCCCGACATCGCTGCTGCTGTAGACCTATTTACTGTTGCCATGACGACTACAGCCACAGTAGCGGATGTTGTGACGTGCACACATTTGACAGTAAAATACAGACTTCTCTTATCCCGTGTGAATGAAGCAAACGGAGGTAATTCAGAGATCCCAGGAAGAACTGATCCTCTGTGAATCAGACTTCTGTCACCAAAAACTATCGTGCATTTTGGTTCTTTCATTGATTTATCATAGGTCTTATGGAAACATGAAAAAAATGTTGATTAGTTTGTGGCTGAATCTGATTTCTCTGTTTCAGAATTAGAGGAGTCAGCAGCTGTAGTCACTAATGAGGAGTTAGGAGGACACGCCACCAACAAAATTAGAGTTCTCCGTCTGTCATAGTTCTGGAAGCCATGTGACAGATCTGTGAAAGAACCAAAATACATGATGGTTTCAGTAATTCCATGGCAGAACATTTAGAGTTGTAGCTCTCATTGGAACCATAATAAACAAACTTCTGTTCATGACTGGAGATCAGCTTCTAAAGCTTTCATCCACGTTAGTCCAAGTAATCTCTGCTATGGTGGCTGGACTGTTAACGAGTGTTTTAAGAGCAGAAATGAGATTATTTCTGCTCGTTGACCCCACACAGATGAAGATGACTGACATAACGCTTTATAATCACTGCAGTAGCATCAGATGGACTTAGAGATGGAAAAGGAGGCAGGATTTGTTTTTTTTCCAAAGAACATGTGCTTTAAGTCATTAGTGGCATTTTTTCAGTTCATCTTTTAGTTTGGTTCAGTTTCAGAGCTATGAGGTCTGAGTAGGTATAAATAATCATTTTAAGAACGTGTCCAGCTGAATGTGACTTCTATTTTTTGAGTAATTGCTGATCTGAAGACAGCTCGTCCAGCGTTTGGCTTCTTTTCTATGAAGTTCTCTTTCTTTCTTTAATGAGCCTGGCTTCAGGCTCATGACTTCCTGGTTCGGTTCTCTGGCTGAAGCCTTGCTTTGATTTGGATTCACTCTTTTATTTTGTTACGTTTATTTTTTCTTTCCATTTCTCATGCTGCTTTGCATGGTTCCTCGCCTCGCACTCCCAAATATCCCATCTTTCCTAACGCTATTATTCCATCACTCCCCTCCTCTCCATCGCACCCCCGCCCCCCACATCACCGACGCCAGACCACAGCCTCAGACCGCCGAGGAGCATGGGAGGTGCAGCCCACACGCCAAGCAAACTCCTCCTACCTGACCTCCCACCTGGCAGCGGACAGGCACGGGGGCTCAGTGCAGGTACACACCCTCACCTGTCGACAGCAGCCCCGCCTCCTCCATGCAGTCAGATCTGTCTCATAGGATCTAAACCTGGAAATGAAAGCAAAGACAGTCTGCTCTGGTATCTTTCAGTCTGTTTACATCTGAATTAGCTTTTTATTGAGCAGTTTTAGGTTTAGAAGCTTTGTGTTCTGGATAATTGAAGCAGAAATAAAATGTAATAATTCTCCTAATGCTCAGTAAAATGCTCAGAGATTAAATCAAGACATTCTGAATATTTTTCATACATTTATTAATCGATTTATCGACATCATTAACCCTGCTGTTGTCTTCATTTATGGGCACCAAAAAAATATTGTTTCCTCATCTAAAAAAATCCAAAAATTCAGCAAAAAAATTCCCCAAACTTCAGAAAATTTGCAAAACCTTCAGAAAGAAAATTCCAATAATTCCTTAAAAGTTTCACTAAAACTTTTATTTAAAAAATCTCCCAAACTTGGCAAGAAAATTCTTGTAAATATTTTCAAAAAATGAGTAAAAATCTTCCCAAAAAATCCTAAAAATATCTAAAGTGATTCCATATATATCAGTAAAACTTCTATTTTTTTCTTTAAGATCATTCAAAAAAAAATTTTGTTCATGGTCTTAAGAAACATTTTTAACATTTCTGTTTTTCCACCAAAAAATGTCCAGAATTTCTCAAAATGTTGAAATGTGGACATCAGAAGTTTGACTGTGAAAATGTTTTTCTTTAAAACGAGTCCTACAGGACGACACGAGAACTAAACTATAATCTATTTCCTGACTGTTTCTGACATTTTTAATCGCTGCAACACGTTTTTGGTCAGCAGTAAACGTAGAACAGTTCTTTAGGCGTGAGACAGATCTACAACCATAAACCTCCCTACCCCGTGACCCCTGCCTGGGAAATGTTGTTTTTCTGCTCCACCATGTGCATGTCATCTGGTGCCTCCCACCCCAGATGGTCAGAGTGTGATTTAGCTTTTAAACAGCATTTTGATCACAGGTCCTGCAGCTGCTCATGACTCTAGGACAGAAGCCTTTTGCATGGCAGGATGACCCGGCTGGGCCAGCTGAGTGCATGCTCTGAAGTCATACTGGGTTGTTCTGCTCAGAGGAACGTTCTGGAGGAGTTCTGATCCTCACATCGCTTCTTCAGCTTTGTTCACATCGGTGTGGAGTGCTTAGATGATTCTGCCTCTTCTACTAAATGCCATTCACGTTGAAACTGGAAATTAGAAAGTTTTCAGGCATATAGCAGGTTGTACATCCTTCTGAAAATGATTTTATGTTTTTATGCCTTTACTCCAGCATTGATAAGACGTAGTTGTGTATTTGTAGATAAACTGCTGCTTTGTTCGTCACAGCGCTTAAATGATTGACAAACGTAGACCAAAGATGGACGTCTGTAATTTACTAAATGATCACGATGCATTCACAAAGTCTTGAAACCAGCAGTTTGGCTCTAACTCATTAGAAGAAGTTTACTGAGGTATCAGATCAGGGTAGAAGAAGGATCTCTGTCTCATAGACTTCTATCCACTGAAGTCTGAGAAGTCGCCACCTGCTGGCTGCTGGACAGAATGCAGGATTAAGACTCCATGTTGGCTTCACGTCTCAGACCTGGAGTCCACGTTCTGATGCTAGTTAGCTAATGCTACGCATATTAGCTACGGCTTAAACTATTTCAGATGAAAATGATCAAAATCGTTCCATTTCTGAACAGTTATTGAGCCAACAGTCAAACACAGCCTGCATATTTGTGTTCCAGTCAGCCGGAGAACGCTGTGGAAGCACTAAGACAACCTTTCATTTACGTGCTTCATTTCAGAGTGTTTGTCTAAAGACAGACAGATAATCTGTAATATGTTTTGCTGCAGGTGAATCTCCAGAGCAGATTTCTGACCTGCTGATCTCTGATTTCATTGCACCAAAAGTCAGCAGGCGTTTACTAAAATAGTGCGTTTCCTTTATCACTGTTTCCGCATGAATTGCAGTAAACTGGGTTTAACAGCCGGACTTTATGTATGATAAAGTAGATGCAATGGAAATTATCAGCTTTTTTGACGTATTTGGACACGGAACATTCAGACCTCTTTTGTTAAAGAAGTAGCAGCAGATGAAATAACGGAGTAAAAGCAGAGTTCTGGAGTGACTAGTTTTCCTTCAGGTCTGATTGTTGAGGGATTTTAACGGTCCCTAAGAAAACTATGACATGTTGAAGGAGTTTGACATTGAAGAGTGATGAAAGTTTCAGCAAACTGATGTTAGAGAAGAAATGATTCCTGCATGTGAGACTGAAAATTACAGCTTTGATATTTAGTGATATTTTCCTCCACCTTTATGTGCAGTAACCGTGTCAAAGAGAGAACCGTTTGTTGTTCAGATACGTCAAAAAGACGCTCTTCTTTTTCCATCTGACTCACATCCACACCTAGGTGAACAAAGATGCATTTTTTACAATAATTCTGACATTTCTTTACAGGTTATTAGCTCTTCTTTGAATATTCTGATGATTATATACATTTAGTTGTTTTAAAGCATGGGCATGCAGGCTGCAGAATGAATTTCAAAAGTTTTTAGCAATATATAAAACGTAAAAAGTTAATTTATTAAGCACTGAATAGAAATTAGAACAATTAATCCACAGACACCTGAAGTAGCTCAGGCTGGCCACGTCTTCTGGAGTTATTTTTGTGTCTTTACAGACACTTTAAAGTTTCCCAGTATTCCTATAAAGTCTTAATGTGGAGGATCTGAACATTTCCAACATTAGTCCTGCACCCTGACAATCAGTCACATTAATACAAAATCCCAGCAAACTTACATCAGATGTGGCCTTTTTTTTTTTTTTAGATAATTTGCTGAATACAAGCGCTCATATATATCATTTGCTTTTCTGTTTTTGCTGTATTGTCCTTTGCTGCTGAGGGTTTCCTGAGTAGGAAACGGTAAAAGTGGTAAATCTGTTAACCGGGCAGACTGTAGCTCATGCTAACATGCTAACACGCTAACATGAATGTTGGAGTAACGCCGCTCTGTGTGCAGGTGGTCAGTTCAACCAACGGGGAGCTGAACGCAGACGATCCTCTGGCAGCTCATTCCAACGCTCCCATCACAGCTCAGGCCGAGGTGGAGGTGGTCGACGAGGCCAAGTATGTCCACGCTCCGTCCACGCCTTCCTCCGTGTCCATCTGTCGCTTCCTCCCTCTGTCCTCTACCTCTCTGATCTGTGTGGGTTCTTGATGCTGCCGTCTCTGTACCGTTCTCTGTTACACTGATTTAACAGATGTAGAGGAACTGATGGAGCTTCTCGTACGTTCAGCCAGAAGCTCCACTGGATCAGCATCATCCTGTCACTGACACATAGCGATCCATCAGTGAGGGTTAGCAGAGCGCTGAGATCACACCGTACAGGGACTAAACACATGTAGATGTGGACGTTTATTAATGGTACTTTTTCTGTTTAGTTCTGACAGTTATGTTGAATCTAAGACTTTATCTCAATCCTTCAGGGGGAGTTTCAAGCCTTATTATTATTCAGTATAGTTTAGTAAACCTTACATTATCAGAATCCGTTTTATTGGCCAGCAGGTCCTCGGTTTATGACGTCCTCGACCTCCAGCGTTTCATGGTTACATCAGAACTGGTTACATGGGACTAGTTGATGAGCGGATGAATACATCGTCACGCGGCGCTATCAGACGGCTTTGTTTCCATTCTCTGTCTGTTCTCCACCTTGGATTGTTCTACATTCACTCACTTTTACCTTCATTATGGCTCCCAGTGTAAGTCAGACTCTTCTGATGCTTTAAGAAAAGGAAAGCCGTCTCCATGGAAGTGAAATTAGACAGAATAAAACACTGGGAACAGAAACACCGACCAACATGGGTCAGGATGTAAAAACAGGTCAATTCTATTTTATTTATATAGCGTCAGATTGTCTCAAGAAGCTTTCCAGAACCCAGATGAACCCTCAGAGCAGCCCTAAGGAGACAGTGGACAGAAAACAGTCTTTATCAGGAAAAACTTTGAGCAGAACCCGACTCTTTATGTGGGGAAACATCTGCTGCTGGAAGGAGGTAGAGGGGAACAGGGAACATAAAACACACAATTTGATCCATGTATGATCAGACAGATGATTCATACAAAGTAGAAACTAACATGTAAACTGATCCATAGTTTCCTGTTCTGGTGTACAGCTCTGGCATTAAATCTACTACATATATAGCTGGTAGTAAAACTCAAACAGTATGTAGAAGAACAGATCAAGTATAGTGAAGGTGATGCAGAGTAAACTGGTGGAAATGAGCAGCTGGAAGCAGAGGGCTGGAGGAAGGTCAGCAGCAGCATCCCACAGTGGACATGATGGAGACTGGACCAGCTGGTGGAACATCAACCACAGATCTGAAGCATCCAGCTCTGGGACCAGGGACACTCGGAGAAATAGCACAGGGGGAAACAGAGTTAATGTACTGCAATAACGGTATACATATTAAATGTAAAGGTAGATAGAGAAGGGCTCAGTGCATCCAGAGAAGTCCCCCAGCAGCCTATAGGCCTATAGCAGCATGACTAGAGGCAGAACGAAGGGACGTCCAAGAGGAAGACTTGGTGTTTGCTATGACGTGTGCCTAGTTTTTCTCTGTTTTATGGTTGAGGTGGAAACATTTTTGATTTCTAAATATAGTAATTTTATTTGTTTAGTGCGTTTCATGTTATAACTGGAGCTCAAAGTCAGGACAGCCGATAAATCCTAACAAACCCTGATAGAAACAGAGGAAAGGCCTTAAATCTGAAACTACAAGGTCAGTAAGAACAGAGGCTGGTTACTGATGAAATGCTCGTAGTAAAGATGTTTTTATCTGTTTTCTTTATTATTAACAAACTAGTCAGTAAAAATGTCAGTATTTCACTTTAAGAAGCAGCCTTAAGTAAAGTATGAATAAAATGAACTCTTCTTTTAAAATCCTGAACTAGACATTTAGTAGAAATGTGTTTTTCTTCCAGTCCATGTGATGCATTCATGGTGTCTGAGTGGATTTAGTTCAGCTTTTATTCTGATTCTTCAGATTTCCATCAAAGCGACTGTAGAAAGAAAGATTCTCCTTCTGATGATTAACCGTCCTGCTGCTGTTTCACATGATGATTGGCGTGTTCGCTGGCGTGTTCGCTGGCGTGTTCGCTGGCGTGTTCGCTGTTCGCTGGCGTGTTCGCAGTTCGCTGGCGTGTTCGCTGTTCGCTGGCGTGTTCGCTGGCGTGTTCGCAGTTCGCTGGCGTGTTCGCTGTTCGCTGCTGGTCTCTTTGGTAAAACAACATAAAGTAATGAAAGCTAACTGTCCATCTGAGGCCGTTTGATGAAGGTTTTAGGAGAACATCAGGTGTTGAACGTCACATTTTAGTGGGTTTTATTAATATTCATGAGCTAAAACTAATAATTAAAGTCTGCAGGACCAATTTCTAACTTTGGTTTCTGTCAGTGATGCTTTAATGACGACTTTTTAAATCCTGATATACATTAGTTCATCTTTGATTTACAGCAGCAGAACTCTGAGTTTCTGTATATTTATGAGAGCTTTATGGAACTGAACCTCCTCCTACCATGATAGTTTGTTCAGACGAGGTTTTTGTGTCCTGAAGTAAAGCTTTATAAACACCTGACGTTCTTCTAATGTAGCCCAGAATCTGTAGCTGTGAGAAAAGTTCAACATTTCACTGATGTTTGGTGTGAAAGAAGCCAGTAAAACGCCTGCAGCAAACACAAAAATGAGCTTCTTCTTAAAATCTTAATGCACTTTTTATTTCATGAAGTTAACAACAGAAAATAATAAATGTGTCTGAAAACAGCTTCTTCAGCTCCCTAAACCTTCACTGATTGTTCACGAGCTGTTTTCTAACGTCACTGATAATTTGGACACATTTGATGAAAATAAATGTTGGAAATATTCTTTATCGGGGACGTGTAGACGTCGCCTCATCCCCAGAGCAGAATATTGTAGTTTAGCCCTGCTTTTGGACACCAAAAAATATAGTTTCCAGAAATTCATCAAAAAAATTCCCAAATTTCTGAAAATTTGCAAAACCTTCAGGAAGAAAATTCCAATAATTCCTTAAAAGTTTCCCTTAAAAGTTTTAGATTAAAAAAAAAGTCCCTCAAATTTGAAAAGAAAATTCTTGTAAATATTTTCAAAAAATGAGTAAAAATCTTCCAAAAAATCCTAAAAATATCTAAAATAATTCCATATATATCAATAAAACTTCTGACATTTTCTATCAGAACATTCACATCAAAAAGATTTTTTGTGAATTTTCTTGTAGAAACAATTTTATCATTTCTTTTTTTTCTACCAAAAAATGTTTAAAGATTTCCCAGAAATGTATAAAATGTGGACATCTGAAGTTTCACTCAGAAAATATATTTTTCTCCACATTTTCTAACGGATCGGTCTGACCCGCAGAACGACACGAGTTTTTGGACGCTTCCCTGACAGCATCTGAACCAACGTCAGGGTAAAATATCCTACATCAGGAACATTAAGACAGAAATAAAAGTACCGCTGAATGAACGAGAAGAAAACCTCATTTTATTCACTGCTGCTGCGTTTCTACCGTTAAGAATTTAGTTTGGACTTTTGTTGAAGACGTGAACTAGAAAATGATGATAAACATTCAGATTCACTAAAATACTGAAAACTTAAACTCCACATTAAGAGCACATTTCTGACCAGATTTTCTTTCTGACTTGATGCCGATACCAGAACATGTATGTGTCTTTTCCACACGTATGCAGAGAACATCAGCCTCTCCTGTAGTAAAATCAACATATTTTTATTTCTTTACTGTAGTTACTTTTATAGCACATTTCAAACCTTCTGTTCTGATACCATCTTCCTCCACATGTTCTCAGTTTTTCCAGTAATTCCAAACTGCAGGAACTCCGTTTTCCTCAAACTGACCTCCTCTGTGTAGATCATTAAACCCACATTTACAGCTGCTCTTGTTTCTGTAATTTGACGGCATTAAAGACGTTTTAAACTGAAGCTTTTCCTCGGTAGTTTTCAGCCCGTTGAGTGGAACCTCAGACAGGACAGCAGCTTTCTGTCCACACTCAGTCTGACTGACTTTAAAAGGCAACAGAAACTAGAGAACTGAATCAGACCAGGAATAGAGTTTTTGGAAGGTGTTCATTCAGATCTGACTTCATCATCCTGTAGGAGCTGCAGACTAGATGTTCTGTGACCTTTCCTCTGATCTTTTCCTCCTGTACCTCTCCTCCTCCGTCCCGTTGGTCGTGTTGCTGTGCATGTTCGTGTGCATGTTCCAGTCCTTCATCTTTGGTCTCGCTGTATTAATCTATCTTTCTTTTCTCTTTACACTCTTTCCTCTCTTCTTCTCTTTCTTCTTCTTCTTCTTCTTCTGTAGCTGCGTGAAAATGCTCAACCTGTGGTGAGTCCCTCTCTGCTCGTCCACGTCAGACTCATGGGACAGGGAGTGGACTGAGGCTGGGCCCGGTCCGGTCTAAACCCACTAACTAGTCCATGAATTACCCACACAGAGATCTTGGAAGTTTCTGCCTTTTTTACCCCTAACAACAGAGTAAAGAATAACTCTGCTGCATAAATAACAAAAAGCTGATGGCAGAAAGAATAAATTAAACCGACTAAACGGTCTTTTTGTGGCCCCTGTAGTATTTGGCTTCAGATTAAAGGACTCCTTTTGCATGGTGCACCTTTATTATGACCTGATTATGATTTAATCAGTGCCCAGTCGCTGTCCTATGTCTTGATCCACAGCTTTTTTCTTGTCTCTGTATGTTTTATTCAGCGTCCTGTGGTCTCTGCTCCATTAACTGTTCTTACTTTTATTTTGCATCTGAGGAATATGAGGTGGTTTTAGAAGGTGGATGAGGTGAATGAGCATGCAGACCCTCTGTGGATGGCAGAACATCCATCAGGTCTATGAAGCTAACAATTCTACTGCTAGGATCCAAAAAACTAAATCTGTCCACATGTGGAAACTGAAACGAAGCTGATATTTAACTCATTAGTTTTTAATCAGCCCGCTTGTGTTCGTCGTTTCTTCATCTGGATCTCTTCTCGTCTACACATTGATCTAATGTCCGTCTGTCTGCAGGTGCTGCTGCTTCTTCAAGAGAAAACGGAAGAAGAACACGCCGAGGCACAAATGATCCTCAGCCCGAATCTTTCCAGAGTCGGATCAGAACCAATGAGGTCCATTCAGAGTAAACGGGACAACGGAAAGATCTGGATTGAACTGTTCTCTGTTGGGACCAGTTAAATGGTTTGTGGAGATGTACAAGACGCTTGTGTCTTTTGATGGGAGTCTTCTTTCGTTGTTTTCCTCTGCTGAGATGTGGGATGTTCTGTAGGGGAAACTTTTCCATGGAATTCTGCAGAGGATGATTGTTTTATTTTTTATTTTCCTCCCCGAGACGCCCGACTTTTGTATTTTTATCTCCTCATTTCTGGCCTGTTTCTCTTCTGTGGTATCTCTAACGGAGAGTCAGATCTTCTATGATTTCCTGCATCGCTCACCCAGTCGTCGTTTTCCACCTCCAGAGTCCAGGTCAGCGCTGTCGCCTCGTTAGTTTACTCTCATTCTGTTGGTGTTTTCCTGATGTGGGGCTGAATGTAAAGCTGAGGAGTGAAGCTGCCTACATTCAGGCACAAACAGCATCAGTTTGTTCTCCAGAGGTGGACCTGTCCTCCTGCACTGTTTCTGCTGCCTGGTTAAAGCTCTCCTTAACCTGCTGCTCCAAACACTACAGTTTTCTGCAGCCTGACGCTGGCTGACGGCGCTGAGACACAAACTAACTGCTATTTATGATATTTATCTCTTGGTTCGCCACCAGTTTCCTACTAATTCTAAAAAAAAACTAAAAAAGCAACATACACACTGAATGTATGGAAAGTAAATGACTTTGGAGCATTTCTATAATCTGTCATGTGCATGGGAAGGAAACTGCAGTTAGGGAGTTCAGACCAATGTTTAGAAAAAAAGTGAGACCAAATCCAGGAGGGTTTGTCGGGTTGGAGAGACTAACGATGTTGGTGATCTTTAACTGGAGAGGTTGGGGGGGGGGGGGGGGGCTCGCTTCGAGAGAAAACTGGTGAATGCTTTGGAGAATCACAGCCTCTAAAACGCTTCTGTCCAATGCCTTAACCACAACAAACGACCAACAAACCCACAAACTGACCAACAGACCACCGCATCCCATCACCAGTCTGACCAGTCAGACCAGTCAGCAGCGCGGCCGTAGTGGGACTTGCTGTATGAAAGAGCAGTTAATGACTTCCCTCGTTGACACACTGAAAGCAGCGATGCCAAAATGGAAGAGGTTTGGTGGTGAACGGTGTAGACGTCCAGGCTGCAGAGATGTTTGGACGTCTGCTGAAGCGTCTCCTGGGACAGAGAACACGTAAACATGTCCACAGCGTTCCTTTTCTTCTTGCTCTAGTCACGGAGGACTGCCTTGAAACTAAATCCTCGATGCGTCACCTTGCCTATCCTCCTGAAGCTGTTTTATTTTTTTAATTTGACATCTTTAATGCTAATGTGAATTTGTTGAATGCAATTATTATTATTATTATTATTATTTTCTCCATTCCAAATAGCCATGTTTTTATGGGGAAAGAGAGGGTAAACAACAACAAAGCAACAAACAAACAAAGGCTCCACAACCGTGACTGCACTACATTTGTTGACCCCCGGCTTTCCCTGACCAGACCCTGCCTTCTGAAACTTTATATGTGCTTTTTACTTTATAGTAGCTGCCTTCCCTACAGGGTGCAGGGATTCACTTTATTATTTCTGTTGGGTTTGTGCCATCACTCCCTCCACCCTCCTTCTGCCCTCTGCAGGTCCACGAATCAACTCTGAGTGGAGGTTTTTGTTTTGTAGACCTGCTCCATCATGTTTAGAGAAACGATGTGTGGATGATCAGGAGATCTCACGATGATCTGAAGATGTTCTGATGATGATCTGACGATGATCTGAGGATAATCTGACGATGATCTGAGGATAATCTGACGATGTTCTGACGATGATCTGAGGATAATCTGACGATGATCTGAAGATGTTCTGACGGTGATCTGACGATAATCTGACGATGATCTGATGATGATCTGACGATGATCTGAGGATAATCTGACGATGTTCTGACGATGATCTGACGATGATCTGACGATGTTCTGACGATGATCTGACGATGATCTGACGATGATCTGACGATGATCTGAGGATAATCTGACGATGTTCTGACGATGATCTGACGATGTTCTGACGATGATCTGACGATGTTCTGACGATGATCTGACGATGTTCTGATGAATCCATCTGTAGACCTGCCTGTTCTGTGTATTTACACTGTATAGCTTTTATTTTTTACTCCCCTCTCTCCCCAACATGTCAGTAACTCCGGGGTCTAAGTTATTGTGTTATCGAAAGTACTTGAATATGAAAACCTACGGGACCTTTTGTGTTGGTTAGATGTTTCTTTCCTGGTGATTCCACACAGAGGATGTAGAGGGGAACGGTGGGACTACAGGCTATCTGAATGACCGGTGTTCATTTCTTTGAGGTGTTGGATGGTTTTGTGTGTTTGCTGGTTGTTTCCACCCAGAAGATGTTGGGAGGTTAAAATCACTTCTTTGTCTGTGAAACGCATTAATCATGATGTATTTTTGATCCGGTGTTGGAGAAATCCTTCATTTTTTTTCTCCAAACGTGTGACGTCAGCCGCCAGCCGGACGGTTTAGAGAAAAGCTGAAAGTATTGTGTAGTGAGATGGATATCCAGACTATTTAGCCTTCAATGTTCCCCTCACCCCCCAGTGCCATTCCTCAGACGACTACTACTGCTAGCCCATGCCTTTTACCTGTGCCAGGAAAAAAAAATGAAGCTGAATGTGTTTTTTTCTTTAACCATCGCATTCCACCTCGTGTCCTTGACGTGTCCGCTGTCTTTTTTTTTTTCTGTGAAAAATCGCAAAAGAGCGTCTGTGAAAGTGTTTTTAAGAGTCTTTTATGTTCAAACCGAGGTTATGATTAGTGACTGATCACGTTGAAGCGGTAGATGTGGATATATTACTCCGATGTATTTCCTTTTTAAGCCTGCGGAGCGATATAGGAGCTCTGCACGGTTCAGTATCTGCATGGCTTATCTGGAGACCAGCCTTCTCTCCTGTAGGCCTCCAGGCCTCATGTATCATGAATCTCTGCGTCTTTTCTGGCATCCGTTTATTTTCTCACACAGTTCGGTCATGTGTTTCCGTGTTGCTCGTTCCTGTAAATCAGACGACGGTTAAAGTGTGAACGGACGGCTTTCGGTCTCTTTGGGTTCTCTGGCACTTTCTCCTTGTTGCTGTACTGTAGACTTGTGTTGGATTTACTGTATATTTTCTTTAAGGGAGAGGTGTAGGGTGACATTTACTGCAATATTGTGATGATTATTTGAACTGTAAATTGTACAGAGTTAACAGTTGTAGTCTTTGTTTTCTGTTGGGATCCATATAAAAGACGTATTCTTTGATTTCTGTTTTTTTCTCTGACTGTGGAAAATCTAATTGTACAGCTCCAAGAGTTTATCCTCCCCTCAGCATTGTTTTTTTAGAGCTATGATTAAGAGAAATCTTCAACTGTAAATAAATATTATTGTGTTGAAATATGAATGTCACTTCAACTATGTATTGAATGAGTTAGTCAAGGGCTTCAAGAATGAAGGACCCACATTTCTTCTTTTTATGGTTTCATATTTTTAATTTGCAGAATGGTAAAGGTCCTTTTTATCTGAGATGCCTATGTTTGTTTTCTCCTCCTTGGATTCATATAATACGACGTGTCACACATGAACCTTATAAAAATCACTTTTTATTCCCTCCACACCTAAAGGGAACTCCAGTTTGCACCCTTTTTTATGTAAAATAAAAGATCTCTCCACCTTGTGGGAATGTCGTGTGAGCTGATTTTGTTCAAAATGTTTTAATGATGGAGCAAAAGATGATAAATCCTGTAGATTTAAAAAAAAAAAAAAAAAAAACCTGCCGCATTATGGATTCACAGTGCTTCCAGTTGAGGTCGGATGTAGAGGTTTTGTTGCTACGTCTACAACCAAGCTTCTGAAGTCGATGGGAGTGCGAGGACAGGCCTTCCGACGAGCTGTCAAGTCCGTATCAGAGGCTGCCGAACGAAGCAGCAGATGGATATGGATCAAGAGAAAGGACCCCAATTGGGCTGCGAGGTGACCATCCAGGGGTAACTGCAGAGGGGGGGCACATCTGGGATGCTGGGTGTCGCCATTAAGCCCTTTGGAGGTGTAGTGGGCTTAAATCAGAATCAGAATCACTTTTATTTGCCAAGTATGTGAGCACATACAAGGAATTTGACTCCGGTATTTTACAGAACCCTCTTGTACTAGACAAATAGAAAATTAAATAAACATAAATTATGTAACAAAAAAATACTAACATAACTAACATTACGTAATAAGAAAATTTAACATAACATAAAATAACTTATTTAAAGTGATCAGTGGAAATGGTGCATTTCTAGTTATTTTATTGTTTAGAGGACTGTTTGTTGAGGTTGTGCATGTTTATGTTCATGATTCAGACCGACGGGTTTCAAATGTTCATCAGAGCAACAGCCTGTGAAAAGAAACTGTTCATGCGTCTGGTGGTTTTGGCGTACAAATTAACGAAACGCCAGTGAAGAGGGGTGCCCACCTGAAGACCCCAGTGAAGTGTTTGCCCCTGGATGGTCACTTTGCACCCCTCCTCCCCCTCCCCCTACTCAATACCAAGTGCTGATTAATCTAAGGGATTGTACCATCTAGTCCTATGAGCTCAATAAATAAAAGAGAAATCTTTTTTAAAATCAAGGAAATAAATGTGTAAATATAAAGAGGACTAAATAAAAAAATAAATCTGTTTAAAAAAATCAGGAAACAAATGTAAATATGAAGAATACGAAAAAAAATGTTAAAAAATCAGGTAATGTAAATATAAAGAGGAATAAACAAAAAAGCAATTAGAAAATGAAAAAAGGCTAAATGTACTTTCATATTTATATAATTTTTTTTATTCCTCTGTATATATACACATTTCCATATTTTAAACAGGTTTATTTGTTTATTTTATTTTATTCCTCTATATTTACACATTTGTTTCCTTATTTTTTAGATTGTTTTTTATTTATTCTTTTATTTATTTGTCTTTATATTACCCATTTATTTCCTTATTTTTTTAACTGATTTATCTTTTATTATGGCACGCCTCTGATTCCATACCACATTAAGCTGTCGTGTTCATGAAAAATTAGTCTTTTTCTTGTCAGTTCAGTTCATCTTTTGCAGTCAGATCTCTGTTATGTCAGTACAGAACTTAAACTGGGAAGAAGACAAGGCGCTGCAGCTTTTCTTATAATTTTTATATTGAATTTGGTAACAGTAACTCAGATGTTTCTCTCTTCTCTTTGATTTCGGAGTTAAACAACATAAAATGCTGTAATGAGTGAACTCTAACTCTACAGCAAGTCTGATGTCCTTCAGTTTCCAAAATCTAAACAGATAGATAGATAGATTAAACCTTTATTAATCCCACAGCAGGGAAATTTACAGTGTACAGCAACAAATAGAACATTTTAATCAAAGAGAGTGCAGTACACACTGCATACAGTGCATATATATATAAATAAAAATATTTTCTTCAGAAGAAGAAAAGAAAGCAGTATTTACAGCAATTTTTTATGAAATTGCACAGCATCATTATTTACATTTTTACACAGTTCGTAAATGGGTGAACTGAACTACTGGGAGCTTGATTGTAAAGTGTGACTGTATGGCGTCAAATTTGGATCAAAAGTGGCGCGCGCGAAACACGTAACTGCTATTATGCATCAACATCACACGTCAGTTTCAGAAGCATCAGCCTCTGAGGACTCCAGTGTTTCTCCTTCATCAGTTAAATAGAACCTGTGGTTGTTGACGACGTCTGACGGATAAATACCCCTCAGCACGGTAAATGACACACACTAAACACAAACTGTCCTTCTGTTTCTGCTCCCAGTTAAATAACCTGCAGCTCTGTAACAAACACTGTTCACATGTAGTTTAGTGGAATCCTGAAGAGCTTTGGTCCGGTGGAGTCCAGCCCTGAAGGCAGCAGAGATCTGTTTCCAGCTGACAGACAGAAACCAGAGGATGAGAATGAGCATACCTTGTTGCTATGGGAGACAGATTATTGTCTCATTTGTTATAATTAATGGTTGAACATACATTGTTGTGAAGTTTTGTATGATTCAAGTTTGAACGACCCTGTAATGTTGTTGTTTTTTTTTCTCCGGTGCAGTTCCGTCATCCCGCCGCCAGTCGTCGCTGCTGCCGGCGGCGCAGTTGTCTCCTATAGCTTCCGCCGTGACCCTGCAATGCTTCTCTTCCGCCTGTCCTAGCCAACATGGTGGGTACTCCGACAAAACTTCACTGTTAGCCCCGTTAATCCTCCTCCATCCTCCCGGTGTGTGGGCCCTCAGAGCGGCTACAAGCATCAGTCAGCACCGAGACAACACGCACATTTATACACGCTTAGTCTGGATGATCTGTGGTGAAGATAAATGATATAAACACAAACTAACACCTAGCAGTTCTTTAGCTAACGGCTACAAACAGAGAGGAAACTACCGGTACAATAAATGTGTAGTTACCTGTAGTTGCCTTACCGGTAGGCATTACCTGGACCGGGAGTCGGTTCTGTTTGTGTTTATTCGCCTTTCTAACCTTCTGGGTTTGGTACCGTGCAGGAATAAACGTTTAAACCGGCAGATCTCTCCCCGTTAAACCGTTTCTGTCAGGCTAATGTTTGCTAATCTTAGCTTCAAATCTGTCAATATGCTCAGTGACAGCTTGTTTTATTTACTGATACTGTGATTTTCTGAGGATAAGAAGGCCGAGCAGACTTAATTTTAATAATTAAAGGGGCAAATTGTGTTTCTATTTTCCTATAACTGCCCTAAACTTGGATTTAAGTCAGCGTTAGCATGTATGAGGTGAAGGAACCTGGAGCCAACATAAATCGTTGGGATTTGTTTTGCAGTGAAGCTTCAGTTTAATCTTCAAACCTGCTGGGGCTTCACTCTGTTAAACCACTGAAATAACATTTGGTAAAGTCGCTGCTTTAGTTGTTGATCTTTACACCATTTGAGTCTCTGTGCAGAACTATTGTGGTGATCGTTGGAATAAAACCAACCAGTGAATTTAAATCCTGTCCTGCTGACATCAGTTCCATTTTCTGCTTTATCTCCCACTGAGCTATAAGTGTGTCCAGTCATAAGTCGTGTGTTTTATTGTTGGTCTTTCTGGTTTCCTTTCAGGGACGAGTCAGGACCAAGACAGTGAAGAAGGCCGCCAGGGTCATCATCGAGAAGTACTACACCCGGCTGGGCAGCGACTTCCACACCAACAAGAGGGTTTGTGAGGAGATCGCCATCATTCCCAGCAAGCCGCTACGCAACAAGATCGCAGGGTGAGAGCAGCTGTTTGGAGGCTTTACTGCAGGAACACGGTGTTTGTTTAATCACACTTCTGCTTAGTTTCATTGGCCGTGAACACGTTGGTGCACGTTTATGTGTTTGTGTCCTGGTTCACCTTTAAACTCACCTTTAAGATGTGAAGCAGAACCTGTTGCAGCAGCAGAACAGAGAATCAGCTGATGATGGAAGATCTTCATGTGTAGAAATGAACGCTGTTTTCGACAGTCTGGATGGGTTTTGTGTCTTTATCTGCCTGATCGGACCTGATTTGGGATGAAACTGTTAGCAGCGGTAGAGAACAGAGCTGCTGATCAGAGCTTCCCTATCATCAAAGATGCAGCTAATATGTTTCACAGTTAAATAGGCTCATAGAAATGCGCCACTAGAAGTCTGGAATGGGTTCTGGTTCTGGGTGTTAACAGAGAATATACTGTAGATGTTTGGTCATAAATATGGTTTGAAAGGTTTCCATCTAGTGGTGCAACAGGTCATCGTTGATCCGTGATCCGTACGGATCGCTCTCCACGGTTTGGAACGCATGTGGTCCGCGGATTGGTTGATGAAAAATAAGTTGTACGTGGTCACGTGGAGAGCGCATGTTTAATCCACACTAGCTGAGTGCAGCAGTAGTCGTGGCTAGCGGAGGAGCAGAGGAACTTGAAAACCCTGCGTCATTTAAGTCGCCCGTATGGGAGCATTTTGGCTTCCCTGTAAAACACAGTGATGATGGAAGAAAGGTGGTGGACAAAACTATAACGGTGTGTAGGCACTGTGGCAGAGAAAGCCGTATGAGAGGAAACACATCGAGCATGACCACCCATATGAAACTTCATCACCTGGATGTGTCAGTGACAGGAGCCAAGACGAAGGCTGCTAAACAACCGCTGATCACCGCGGCATTTAAACGGCCTCTTGCTGCAGAATCTCACCGGGCTAAAGCTGTTACAGAAGCTGTTGGTGTGTGTATAGCTGCAGACATGAGGACATATTCCGTGGTGCAAAACACGGGGTTTAACCATGCTGAATGTGCTTGAACCATGTTAGGAGATCCCATCGTGCACCCCCTTCAGTGACAAGATCGTCTTTTTTTTTCTTTTTTTTTGCTGATCCAAAAATTGATCCTTGACTCAAAACTGCGAAATGATCCGAACCGTGAGTTTTTGATCCGTTGCACCTGGTTTCCATCACATTCTCTTTGATTCTCTCTGGTATGAACAAATATAAACTCATAATACTTCACATTACATTTAGCAGTGCAAAATATTTCCAATTCACAATAAGTTTAGAACAATCAGAAAATGCTGACTAAAGTGCATCACGACCAATTATAAAATGTTACACCAGATATCTGTGATATTTTAAACAACAGTCAAATCTGTGATGCATTGTCTTTGTAAATCATTAAATTATTCCTTAAAGTCTTGAGTTGTGGCTTTAAACTGGTAGTAATGGTCGAATGGTTGACTCACCTGGTGGAACGTCGTGTTTGTTTCTCAGGTACGTGACTCACCTGATGAAACGGATCCAGCGAGGTCCAGTCAGAGGAATCTCCATCAAACTGCAGGAGGAGGAGAGAGAGAGGAGAGACAACTACGTCCCAGAGGTCTGTTGGTTCTGTTGGTTCTGTTTTATCTCTAAGTGTGTAGCAGTAGATTTCATCAGGGTTTTTGCTGCTCCAGAATGAACCTCTGGGTTGTGACGAGGCGATAAAACTGTTCTGAAACAGTTGAAAGGCTTTTATTTCAAATGTTCAGAATCAAAGGAAACTTTATTTCTCTGTGTGTGTAGAACATACGCATCTCATATTATTAGAATATGGCAGAAAAGGTTTCCTATTTTTAAAAAAATCCTCTGTGCAGGAAAAGTCTGTTTATTGATGAATCATTGTTAGAAAACAGCAGAATGAGACTAAAAGATCTTTTTTCAAGATGAGTGTCGTTTAAAGAGCCTTCAGGTGATTAATCAGCTGTTCCTGTCTTCCTGTAGATCTCTGCTCTGGACCTGGAGCTCTTCGAGGTCGATCCAGACACAAAGGAAATGCTCAAAATGCTGGTGAGTCAAACAGATGCATTTATTTAAGACATGAAAATAACCTCACGGCAGACACTAATTTATTATTGAAAATAATTTATTATTATATAAACACATTAAAACAAAAGTGCTTAAAAATAATTACATTAAGATTAATAGTTTTCTGATGAAAACACAACAGGCTCTTGCACACAAACTGGAAGGTCATTTAATGTCTGTTTTGATTAACTGCCAGTGCTTTTGACTACATGTGTGTGTGTGTGTGTGTGTGTGTGTGTGTGTGTGTGTGTTCTTGTACTTGCTACATGGTGAGTACCATTTTCTGCATTTAACTATCAAAGTGAGGACATTTTTACAAAGTGAGGACATTTTGGCCGGTCCTCACTTTGAAACAGCCATTTTTGAGGGTGAAGACTTGTTTTTAGAGAACAGGTATGAATTGAGGTTTGGTTAGGGTTAGGGTAAGGATTAAGTTTAGGCAATCAGTTGTGATGGTTAAGGTTAGGGTAAGGCTCTAGGAAATGCATTACGCCTATGGATGTCCTCACTAAGATAGAAGTACAAACATGTGTGTGTGTGTGTGTGTGTGTGTGTGTGTGTGTGTGTGTGTGTGTGTGTGTGTGTGTGTGTGTGTGTGTGTGTGTGTGTGTGTGTATATACAGTTCCTTGTGAAAGTATTCGGCCTCCTTGAACTTTTCAACCTTTCGCCACATTTCAGGCTTCAAACATAAAGATATAAAATTTTAATTTTTTGTCAAGAATCAACAACAATTGGGACACAATCGTGAAGTGGAATGAAATTTATTGGATATTTTATACTTTTTTAACAAATAAAAACCTGAAAAGTGGGGCGTCCAATATTATTGGGCCCCTTTACTTTCAGTGCAGCAAACTCACTCCAGAAGTTCAGTGAGGATCTCTGAATGATCCAGTGTTGTCCTAAATGACTGATGATGATAAACAGAATCCACCTGTGTGTAATCAAGTCTCCGTATAAATGCACCTGCTCTGTGATAGTCTCAGGGTTCTGTTTAAAGTGCAGAGAGCATCATGAAGACCAAGGAACACACCAGGCAGGTCCCAGATACTGTTGTGGAGAAGTTTAAAGCCGGATTAGGATAAAAAAAGATTTCCCAAGCTTTAAACATCTCAAGGAGCACTGTGCAAGCAATCATATTGAAATGGAAGGAGTATCAGACCACTGCACATCTACCAAGACCCGGCCGTCCCTCTAAACTTTCACCTGGAACAAGGAGAAGACTGATCAGAGATGCAGCCAAGAGGCCCATGATCACTCTGGATGAACTGCAGAGATCTACAGCTGAGGTGGGAGAGTCTGTCCATAGGACAACAATCAGTGGTACACTGCACAAATCTGGCCTTTATGGAAGAGTGGCAAGAAGAAAGCCATTTCTCAAAGATATCCATAAAAAGTCTGGTTTGAAGTTTGCCACAAGCCACCTGGGAGACACACCAAACATGTGGAAGAAGGTGCTCTGGTCAGATGAAAGCAAAATCCAACTTTTTGGCCACAATGCAAAACGATATGTTTGGCGTAAAAGCAACACAGCTCATCACCCTGAACACACCATCCCCACTGTCAAACATGGTGGTGGCAGCCTCATGGTTTGGGCCTGCTTTTCTTCAGCAGGGACAGGGAAGATGGTTAAAATTGACGGGAAGATGAATGGAGCCAAATACAGGAGCATTCTGGAAGAAAACCTGTTGGAGTCTGCAAAAGACCTGAGACTGGGATGGAGATTTATGTGTATATTTTGTGTGTGTATATATACATATATGTATGTATATATACATATATATATATACATATGTATATACATATACATATATCTATATATATATCTATATATATATATATATATACGTATATATGTATATATATATATGTATATACATATATATATATATATATACGTATATATGTATATACGTATATATGTATATATATATATACGTATATATATATATATATATATATATATATACGTATATACATATATATATTATATACATATATATGTATATATATACACGTATATATACACATATATATATGTGTATATATACGTATATATATATATATATGTATATATATACGTATATATATACATATATATATATATATATACGTATATATATACGTATATATATATATATACGTATATATATATATATATACGTATATATATATATATATATATATATATATATACAAAGAACAATGATGAAGTTAATAAACAGGAGAGCAGCAGCTAAAATACAGTGCATCAAAAAACAATAACTAACATAAAATCCAGCAGCTACAGGTCAACCAAAAATGTTTCCAGCTGCCTCATATTCAACAAAGAGGTAAACAAGATGACAGAATATTATGGTCAAATATAAAGTGAAGGTAATGACAATACAGTTAGATAAAATTAAATGGAATAAAATATAATAGAGAAGGGAAAAAGTTACATAATATACAAATGAGGTTGTGCTTACATGTGCAATGACATAATTATGTACAGATCATGAAGAGCATTTAGGATGTCAGGTGTCCAGGCTGTACAGTGGTTTAGTCAGCAGGTAGAGTGTGTAAACTACCAGACAAAAATATTCAACACTCTTACTGCTGTGGTGATGAATGACCTGGAATGTTCTGACATGCATGCATATACACAGACATACACACCTACATGAAAGCAGCTTTTCAGATGAATAACCCTACTGTGGACTCTGTGTGATGTTCTGATGATGTAACTTCCTCTTTCTTGTGCAGGACTTCGGCGGCCTTTCCAACCTTCAGGTCACACAGCCAACCCTTGGGATGAACTTCAAAACACCACGAGGACTGTAGCATCATGTGAAGGCTCTGAATAAAGACACGCAGCTATTAGAACACTGCTCCCTTGTTTTCTTTCTGGTTGGACCAAACTCTTCTGTTTTACATACATACAGAACGAACAAACAAACAAAATGTCATAGTTTAGTCCAAAGTTGTTAAACTCAATCCACTGGACTTTAAGAAAGGTCCTTGAAGATGTTTCACCTCTCATCCAAGAGATGTCTTCAGTTCTGGTGGTGGTTGGTATTGCCTCAGCTTATAACCTCTGTGAGGTGTGGTCAGTGCTATTCATATTCCAACGACCATTACCAAGACCCGTCTTGCTGGGGTCTTTTGGGTGGACCAGTCTTTGTCTGAATGTGTTATTTGGCTTAAAAAAGACAGGGATCTGGTGTTTGTTTAAGATCCTCCTCAGTTTCTCAGACACTCCAGACACATACGGGATCACGATGTTGTTTCGCCTGCTCTCCTTCTCTTCAGTCCTCACTGGGTTGTTCTCCTTTCTGGAGTTCACTGAACACATCAACTCTGTGGACAGCAACATCAAGTTCACCAGAGAGGATGTGAAGGGCGACAGTTTGCCCTTTTTGGATTGTGAGGTCCGCATAGAAGAGGACAAAAGTCTGAGTGTTGGGGTATACAGGAAACCAACACACACAGACCACTCCCTGCTTTTTGATTTTCACCATCCACTGGAGCTCAAGCTAGGAGTCATCAGGACCCTGCAACACAGGGCTGACAAGTTATCCACCAGTACCCAAGGCCAGGAAAAAGAACACAAACACCTGACTGGACCTTTGTGAAGACTCTGGATCTTCTGTGAGACTTCACAAAGGTCCAGTCAGGATATCCACACGTTTTCAGTGGCCCTTTCAGGTGTTTGTGGACTAGAGGCTCCCAACTTCATGTATTATTACTTAGCCATACTTATTTCAGGACGTGGGCAGAGAGAGGAGTCACCCACCTCCATCACCTTTTTGATAACATATTTAAGACACTTAAAATAAGAAACTTCCTTCACTACCTACAGGTAGTAAAGCTTTACATGATACATCACATTCACACACTGATGGTGGAAGTTGCCATGCAAGGGACAAACCACAACCCACCAGAAGAAATTAGGGGTTTGGTGTCTTGCTCAGTGACACCTCAACATGAGCTCAATGGGCCAAGGATCGAACCGGCAGCCTTCCAGTTACAAGACGGCCACTCTACCCACTGAGCCATACTGCCCTCAGGTAAAGAACTTGTACTTGTAAGATGCTTACAAGTACAATTCCATTGCTTCAGACGACTTCACAGCCAACTGATTTACAGCCACCTCAATTTGTCAAATACATTACGAAACTGTCTCCAAGACGCAAGAAGACACTGGTCATGATGCGTTTGGATCATATGACGAAATAATGTAAAGTAGGCCTTGAAAAAAAACTATAGAGCAGGTTTCTTTGAAAAAAAATCATCATGAATTTTGTCCAAAAAAAACGCCATAGTATAGTATGTCGAAAAAATTTGCCATTTTTCCAACATGTTGTAAAAACATACCATGTGCGGCGCCTGTATAGCTCAATTGGTTAAGCGGCAAACCCACCTTTATGGGCTGGTCTCAAACGCAGCGACCTGGGTTCGATTCCTGCTCATGGCCCTTTGCTGCATGTCTTCATCACACTTTTCTCCACCATTTCCTGTCTCCCTTCACTGTGACTTTCAAATAAATCCAAAAAAGGCAAAAAAATTAAATAAACATGCCATATGATGAAATAATGTAAAGTAGACCCTGAAAAACACTATAGAGCAGGTTTCTTTGAAAAAAAAATCATCACATATTTTGTCCAAAAAAATCGCCATAGTATAGTATGTCGAAAAAATTTGCCATTTTTCCAACATGTTGTAAAAACATGCCAAATGATGAAATAATGGAAAGTAGACCCTGAAAAACACTATAGAGCAGGTTTCTTTGAAAAAAAAATCATCATGAATTTTGTCCAAAAAAAACGCCATAGTATAGTATGTCGAAAAAATTTGCCATTTTTCCAACATATCGTAAAAACATGCCATATGATGAAATAATGGAAAGTAGACCCTGAAAAACACTATAGAGCAGGTTTCTTTGAAAAAAATCATCACGAATTTTGTCCAAAAAAAACGCCATAGTATAGTATGTCAAAAAAAATACCATTTTTCCAACATGTTGTAAAAACATGCCATATGATGAAATAATGGAAAGTAGACCCTGAAAAACACTATAGAGCAGGTTTCTTTGAAAAAAAAATCATCATGAATTTTGTCCAAAAAAAACGTCATAGTATAGTATGTCGAAAAAATTTGCCATTTTTCCAACATGTTGTAAAAACATGCCATATGATGAAATAATGTAAAGTAGGCCCTGAAAAACACTATAGAGCAGGTTTCTTTGAAAAAAAAAACATCATGAATTTTGTCCAAAAGTCGAAAAATTTGCCATTTTTCCAACATGTTATAAAAACATACCATACACGGCGCCCGTATAGCTCAACTGGTTGAGCGGATAAACCACCTATATGGGCTGGTCTCAAGTGCAGCGACCTGGGTTCGATTCCTGCTCATGGCCCTTTGCTGCATGCCTTCATCACACTTTTCTCCACCATTTCCTGTCTCCCTTCACTGTGACTTTCAAATAAATCCAAAGAAGTCAAAAAATTAAATAAACATGCCATATGATGAAATAATGTAAAGTAGGCCCTGAAAAACACTATAGAGCAGGTTTCTTTGAAAAAAAAATCATCATGAATTTTGTCCAAAAAAAAACGCCATAGTATAGTATGTCGAAAAAATTTGCCATTTTTCCAACATGTTGTAAAAACATGCCATATGATGAAATAATGGAAAGTAGGCCCTCAAAAACACTATAGAGCAGGTTTCTTTGAAAAAAACATCATCACGAATTTTGTCCAAAAAAAAAAAAACGCCATAGTATAGTATGTCGAAAAAATTTGCCATTTTTCCAACATGTTGTAAAAACATGCCATATGATGAAATAATGTAAAATAGGCCCTGAAAAACACTATAGAGCAGTTTCTTTGAAAAAAAATCATCACGAATTTTGTCCAAAAAAAGATCATAGTATAGTATGTCGAAAAAATTTGCCATTTTTCCAACATGTTGTAAAAACATGCCATATGATGAAATAATGGAAAGTAGACCCTGAAAAACACTATAGAGCAGGTTTCTTTGAAAAAAAAATCATCATGAATTTTGTCCAAAAAAAACGCCATAGTATAGTATGTCGAAAAAATTTGCCATTTTTCCAACATGTTGTAAAAACATGCCATATGATGAAATAATGTAAAGTAGGCCCTGAAAAACACTATAGAGCAGGTTTCTTTGAAAAAAAAAAACATCATGAATTTTGTCCAAAAGTCGAAAAATTTGCCATTTTTCCAACATGTTATAAAAACATACCATACACGGCGCCCGTATAGCTCAACTGGTTGAGCGGATAAACCACCTATATGGGCTGGTCTCAAGCGCAGCGACCTGGGTTCGATTCCTGCTCATGGCCCTTTGCTGCATGCCTTCATCACACTTTTCTCCACCATTTCCTGTCTCCCTTCACTGTGACTTTCAAATAAATCCAAAGAAGGCAAAAAATTAAATAAACATGCCATATGATGAAATAATGTAAAGTAGGCCCTGAAAAACACTATAGAGCAGGCTTCTTTGAAAAAAACATCATCATGAATTTTGTCCAAAAAAAAAAAAAACGTCATAGTATAGTATGTCGAAAAAATTTGCCATTTTTCCAACATGTTGTAAAAACATGCCATATGATGAAATAATGGAAAGTAGACCCTGAAAAACACTATAGAGTAGGTTTCTTTGAAAAAAAAATTATCATGAATTTTGTCCAAAAAAAACGCCATAGTATAGTATGTCGAAAAAATTTGCCATTTTTCCAACATGTTGTAAAAACATACCCTGTGCGGCGCCCGTATAGCTCAACTGGTTAAGCGGCAAACCCACCGATATGGGCTGGTCTCAAACGCAGCGACCTGGGTTCGATTCCTGCTCATGGCCCTTTGCTGCATGTCTTCATCACACTTTTCTCCACCATTTCCTGTCTCCCTTCACTGTGACTTTCAAATAAATCCAAAAAGGCAAAAAAATTAAATAAACATGCCATATGATGAAATAATGGAAGGTAGACCCTGAAAAACACTATAGAGCAGGTTTGTTTGAAAAAAAATCATCATGAATTTTGTCCAAAAAAACGCCATAGGATAGTATGTCGAAAAAATTTGCCATTTTTCCAACATGTTGTAAAAACATGCCATATAATGAAATAATGTAAAGTAGACCCTGAAAAACACTATAGAGCAGGTTTCTTTGAAAAAAAAACATCACATATTTTGTCCAAAAAAAAATGTCGAAAAAATTTGCCATTTTTCCAACATATCGTAAAAACATGCCATATGATGAAATAATGTAAAGTAGACCCTGAAAAACACTATAGAGTAGGTTTCTTTGAAAAAAAAAAAGATCACATATTTTGTCCAAAAAAAAACGTCATAGTATAGTATGTCGAAAAACTTTGCCATTTTTCCAACATATCGTAAAAACATGCCATATGATGAAATAATGGAAAGTAGACCCTGAAAAACACTATACAGGTAAAAGCCAGAAAATTAGAATATTTTCATAAACTTGATTTATTTCCGTAATTGCGAACAAAAGGTATAACTTTTACATTATATGTAATCATTGCACGCAGACTGATGCACTTCAAATGTTTATTTATTTAATTTTGATGATCATAGGTGGCAACAAATGAAAATCCGACATTCCGTGGGTCAGAAAATTAGAATATTACCTGAGGCCAATACAAAAACAGGATTTGTAGAAATGTTGGCCAACTGAAAAGTATGAACGTGAAAAATATGAGCATGTACAGTACTCAATACTTGGTTGGAGCTCCTTTTGCCTCAATGACTGCATTAATGCGGCGTGGCATGGAGTCGATCAGTTTCTGGCACTGCTCAGGTGTTATGAGAGCCCAGGTTGCTTTGATAGTGGCCTTCAGCTCTTCTGCATTTTTGGGTCTGGCATTCTGCATCTTCCTCTTAACAATACCCCACAGATTTTCGATGGGGCTAAGGTCGGGCGAGTTGGCTGGCCAATTGAGTACAGAAATATCATGGTCCTTAAACCAGGCACTGGTAGATTTGGCACTGTGTGCAGGCGCCAAGTCCTGTTGGAACATAAAATCCCCACCTCCATAAAGCAGGTCAGCAGCAGGAAGCATGAAGTGCTCTAAAACTTGCTGGTAGACGGCTGCGTTGACCTTGGATCTCAGGAAACAGAGTGGACCGACACCAGCAGATGACATGGCACCCCAAACCATCACTGATGGTGGAAACTTCACACTAGACTTCAGGCAACGTGGATCCTGTACCTCTCCTGTCCTCCTCCAGACTCTGGGACCTCGATTTCCAAAGGCAATGCAAAATTTGCTTTCATCAGAAAACATAACTTTGGACCACTCAGCTGCAGTCCAGCTCTTTTTTTCCTTAGCCCAGGTGAGACGCTTTGCGCGCTGTTTCTTGTTCAAAAGAGGCTTGACACGAGGTATGCGGCAGTTGAAACCCATGTCTTTCATGCGTCTCTTGGTGGTGGATTTTGAAGCACTGACTCCTGCAGCAGTCCAGTCCTTGTGAATCTCCCCCACATTTTTGAATGGGTTTTTTTTCACAATCTTCACCAGGGCGCGGTGATCCCTGTCGCTTGTACACTTTTTCCTACCACAGTTTTTCCTACCCTTTGCCTCTCCATTAATGTGTTTGGACACAGAGCTTTGAGAACAGCCAACCTTTTCAGCAATAACCTTTTGAGTCTTGCCCTCCTTGTGCAATGTGTCAATGGTTGCCTTTTGGACAGCTGTCAAATCTGAAGTCTTCCCCATGTTTGTGTAAGCTTCAGAACTGGACTGAGAGACCATTTAAAGCCCTTTGCAGGTGTTTTGAGTTAATCAGCTGGTTAGTGGGTGGCACCAGGTGTCTTCAAACTTGACCCATTTCACAATATTCTAATTTTCTGACCCACGGAATGTCGGATTTTCATTTGTTGCCACCTATGATCATCAAAATTAAATAAATAAACATTTGAAGTGCATCAGTCTGCGTGCAATGATTACATATAATGTAAAAGTTATACCTTTTGTTCGCAATTACGGAAATAAATCAAGTTTATGAAAATATTCTAATTTTCTGGCTTTTACCTGTAGAGCAGTTTCTTTGAAAAAAAATCATCACGAATTTTGTCCAAAAAAAGATCATAGTATAGTATGTCGAAAAAATTTGCCATTTTTCCAACATGTTGTAAAAACATGCCATATGATGAAATAATGGAAAGTAGACCCTGAAAACCACTATGGAGCAGGTTTCTTTGAAAAAAAAATCATCATGAATTTTGTCCAAAAAAAACGCCATCGTATAGTATGTCGAAAAAATTTGCCATTTTTCCAACATATCGTAAAAACATGCCATATGATGAAATAATGGAAAGTAGACCCTGAAAAACACTATAGAGCAGGTTTCTTTGAAAAAAAATCATCACGAATTTTGTCCAAAAAAAACGCCATAGTATAGTATGTCAAAAAAAATACCATTTTTCCAACATGTTGTAAAAACATGCCATATGATGAAATAATGGAAAGTAGACCCTGAAAAACACTATAGAGCAGGTTTCTTTGAAAAAAAATCATCATGAATTTTGTCCAAAAAAAACGCCATAGTATAGTATGTCGAAAAAATTTGCCATTTTTCCAACATATCGTAAAAACATGCCATATGATGAAATAATGGAAAGTAGACCCTGAAAAACACTATAGAGCAGGTTTCTTTGAAAAAAAAAATCATCATGAATTTTGTCCAAAAAAAACGCCATAGTATAGTATGTCGAAAAAATTTGCCATTTTTCCAACATATCGTAAAAACATGCCATATGATGAAATAATGGAAAGTAGACCCTGAAAAACACTATAGAGCAGGTTTCTTTGAAAAAAAATCATCACGAATTTTGTCCAAAAAAAACGCCATAGTATAGTATGTCAAAAAAAAATACCATTTTTCCAACATGTTGTAAAAACATGCCATATGATGAAATAATGGAAAGTAGACCCTGAAAAACACTATAGAGCAGGTTTCTTTGAAAAAAAATCATCATGAATTTTGTTCCAACATGTTGTAAAACATGCCATATGATGAAATAATGTAAAGTAGGCCCTGAAAAACACTATAGAGCAGGTTTCTTTGAAAAAAAAAAACATCATGAATTTTGTCCAAAAGTCGAAAAATTTGCCATTTTTCCAACATGTTATAAAAACATACCATACACGGCGCCCGTATAGCTCAACTGGTTGAGCGGATAAACCACCTATATGGGCTGGTCTCAAGCGCAGCGGCCTGGGTTCGATTCCTGCTCATGGCCCTTTGCTGCATGTCTTCATCACACTTTTCTCCACCATTTCCTGTCTCCCTTCACTGTGACTTTCAAATAAATCCAAAGAAGGCAAAAAATTAAATAAACATGCCATATGATGAAATAATGTAAAGTAGGCCCTGAAAAACACTATAGAGCAGGTTTCTTTGAAAAAAAAATCATCATGAATTTTGTCCAAAAAAACGCCATAGTATAGTATGTCGAAAAAATTTGCCATTTTTCCAACATGTTGTAAAAACATGCCATATGATGAAATAATGGAAAGTAGACCCTGAAAAACACTATAGAGCAGGTTTCTTTGAAAAAAAAAACATCATGAATTTTGTCCAAAAAAAACGCCATAGTATAGTATGTCGAAAAAATTTGCCATTTTTCCAACATATCGTAAAAACATGCCATATGATGAAATAATGGAAAGTAGACCCTGAAAAACACTATAGAGCAGGTTTCTTTGATAAAAAAATCATCATGAATTTTGTCCAAAAAAAACGCCATAGTATAGTATGTCGAAAAAATTTGCCATTTTTCCAACATGTTGTAAAAACATGCCATATGATGAAATAATGGAAAGTAGGCCCTCAAAAACACTATAGAGCAGGTTTCTTTGAAAAAAAATCATCACGAATTTTGTCCAAAAAAAAAAAACGCCATAGTATAGTATGTCGAAAAAATTTGCCATTTTTCCAACATGTTGTAAAAACATGCCATATGATGAAATAATGGAAAGTAGACCCTGAAAAACACTATAGAGCAGTTTCTTTGAAAAAAAAATCATCACGAATTTTGTCCAAAAAAAGATCATAGTATAGTATGTCGAAAAAATTTGCCATTTTTCCAACATGTTGTAAAAACATGCCATATGATGAAATAATGTAAAATAGGCCCTGAAAAACACTATAGAGCAGTTTCTTTGAAAAAAAATCATCACGAATTTTGTCCAAAAAAAGATCATAGTATAGTATGTCGAAAAAATTTGCCATTTTTCCAACATGTTGTAAAAACATGCCATATGATGAAATAATGGAAAGTAGACCCTGAAAACCACTATGGAGCAGGTTTCTTTGAAAAAAAAATCATCATGAATTTTGTCCAAAAAAACGCCATAGTATAGTATGTCGAAAAAATTTGCCATTTTTCCAACATATCGTAAAAACATGCCATATGATGAAATAATGGAAAGTAGACCCTGAAAAACACTATAGAGTAGGTTTCTTTGAAAAAAAATCATCACGAATTTTGTCCAAAAAAAACGGCATAGTATAGTATGTCAAAAAAAAATACCATTTTTCCAACATGTTGTAAAAACATGCCATATGATGAAATAATGGAAAGTAGACCCTGAAAAACACTATAGAGCAGGTTTCTTTGAAAAAAAAATCATCATGAATTTTGTCCAAAAAAAACGCCATAGTATAGTATGTCGAAAAAATTTGCCATTTTTCCAACATGTTGTAAAAACATGCCATATGATGAAATAATGGAAAGTAAGCCCTGAAAAACACTATAGAGCAGGTTTCTTTGAAAAAAAAAACATCATGAATTTTGTCCAAAAGTCGAAAAATTTGCCATTTTTCCAACATGTTATAAAAACATACCATACACGGCGCCCGTATAGCTCAACTGGTTGAGCGGATAAACCACCTATATGGGCTGGTCTCAAACGCAGCTGCCTGGGTTCGATTCCTGCTCATGGCCCTTTGCTGCATGTCTTCATCACACTTTTCTCCACCATTTCCTGTCTCCCTTCACTGTGACTTTCAAATAAATCCAAAGAAGGCAAAAAATTAAATAAACATGCCACATGATGAAATAATGTAAAGTAGGCCCTCAAAAACACTATTGAGCAGGTTTCTTTGAAAAAAACATCATCATGAATTTTGTCCAAAAAAAAAAAACGTCATAGTATAGTATGTCGAAAAAATTTGCCATTTTTCCAACATGTTGTAAAAACATGCCATATGATGAAATAATGGAAAGTAGACCCTGAAAAACACTATAGAGTAGGTTTCTTTGAAAAAAAAATTATCATGAATTTTGTCCAAAAAAAACGCCATAGTATAGTATGTCGAAAAAATTTGCCATTTTTCCAACATGTTGTAAAAACATACCCTGTGCGGCGCCCGTATAGCTCAACTGGTTAAGCGGCAAACCCACCGATATGGGCTGGTCTCAAACGCAGCGACCTGGGTTCGATTCCTGCTCATGGCCCTTTGCTGCATGTCTTCATCACACTTTTCTCCACCATTTCCTGTCTCCCTTCACTGTGACTTTCAAATAAATCCAAAAAAGGCAAAAAAATTAAATAAACATGCCATATGATGAAATAATGGAAGGTAGACCCTGAAAAACACTATAGAGCAGGTTTGTTTGAAAAAAAAATCATCATGAATTTTGTCCAAAAAAACGCCATAGGATAGTATGTCGAAAAAATTTGCCATTTTTCCAACATGTTGTAAAAACATGCCATATGATGAAATAATGTAAAGTAGACCCTGAAAAACACTATAGAGTAGGTTTCTTTGAAAAAAAAAACGATCACATATTTTGTCCAAAAAAAAAAACGTCATAGTATAGTATGTCGAAAAACTTTGCCATTTTTCCAACATATCGTAAAAACATGCCATATGATGAAATAATGGAAAGTAGACCCTGAAAAACACTATAGAGCAGTTTCTTTGAAAAAAATCATCACATATTTTGTCCAAAAAAAAATGTCGAAAAAATTTGCCATTTTTCCAACATATCGTAAAAACATGCCATATGATGAAATAATGTAAAGTAGACCCTGAAAAACACTATAGAGTAGGTTTCTTTGAAAAAAAAAACGATCACATATTTTGTCCAAAAAAAAAAACGTCATAGTATAGTATGTCGAAAAACTTTGCCATTTTTCCAACATATCGTAAAAACATGCCATATGATGAAATAATGGAAAGTAGACCCTGAAAAACACTATAGAGCAGTTTCTTTGAAAAAAATCATCACGAATTTTGTCCAAAAAAAGATCATAGTATAGTATGTCGAAAAAATTTGCCATTTTTCCAACATGTTGTAAAAACATGCCATATGATGAAATAATGGAAAGTAGACCCTGAAAACCACTATGGAGCAGGTTTCTTTGAAAAAAAAATCATCATGAATTTTGTCCAAAAAAAAAACGCCATAGTATAGTATGTCGAAAAAATTTGCCATTTTTCCAACATATCGTAAAAACATGCCATATGATGAAATAATGTAAAGTCGACCCTGAAAAACACTATAGAGCAGTTCCTTTGAAAAAAAATCATCACGAATTTTGTCCAAAAAAAAACGTCATAGTATAGTATGTCGAAAAAATTTGCCATTTTTCCAACATGTTGTAAAAACATGCCATATGATGAAATAATGGAAAGTAGACCCTGAAAAACACTATAGAGCAGTTTCTTTGAAAAAAAAATCATCACGAATTTTGTCCAAAAAAAACGCCATAGAATCGTATGTCGAAAAAATTTGCCATTTTTCCAACATGTTGTAAAAACATACCATATGATGAAATAATGGAAAGTAGACCCTGAAAAACACTATAGAGCAGTTTCTTTGAAAAAAATCATCACGAATTTTGTCCAAAAAAAGATCATAGTATAGTATGTCGAAAAAAAATACCATTTTTCCAACATGTTGTAAAAACATACCCTGTGCGGCGCCCGTATAGCTCAACTGGTTAAGCGGCAAACCCACCGATATGGGCTGGTCTCAAACGCAGCGACCTGGGTTCGATTCCTGCTCATGGCCCTTTGCTGCATGTCTTCATCACACTTTTCTCTACCATTTCCTGTCTCCCTTCACTGTGACTTTCAAATAAATCCAAAAAAGGCAAAAAAATTAAATAAACATGCCATATGATGAAATAATGTAAAGTAGACCCTGAAAACCACTATAGAGTAGGTTTCTTTGAAAAAAAAACATCACATATTTTGTCCAAAAAAAAATGTCGAAAAAATTTGCCATTTTTCCAACATATCGTAAAAACATGCCATATGATGAAATAATGTAAAGTAGACCCTGAAAAACACTATAGAGTAGGTTTCTTTGAAAAAAAAAGATCACATATTTTGTCCAAAAAAAAACGTCATAGTATAGTATGTCGAAAAATTTGCCATTTTTCCAACATATCGTAAAAACATGCCATATGATGAAATAATGTAAAATAGGCCCTGAAAAACACTATAGAGCAGTTTCTTTGAAAAAAAATCATCACGAATTTTGTCCAAAAAAGATCATAGTATAGTATGTCGAAAAAATTTGCCATTTTTCCAACATGTTGTAAAAACATGCCATATGATGAAATAATGGAAAGTAGACCCTGAAAACCACTATGGAGCAGGTTTCTTTGAAAAAAAAATCATCATGAATTTTGTCCAAAAAAAACGCCATAGTATAGTATGTCGAAAAAATTTGCCATTTTTCCAACATATCGTAAAAACATGCCATATGATGAAATAATGGAAAGTAGACCCTGAAAAACACTATAGAGTAGGTTTCTTTGAAAAAAAATCATCACGAATTTTGTCCAAAAAAAACGGCATAGTATAGTATGTCAAAAAAAAATACCATTTTTCCAACATGTTGTAAAAACATGCCATATGATGAAATAATGGAAAGTAGACCCTGAAAAACACTATAGAGCAGGTTTCTTTGAAAAAAAAATCATCATGAATTTTGTCCAAAAAAAACGCCATAGTATAGTATGTCGAAAAAATTTGCCATTTTTCCAACATGTTGTAAAAACATGCCATATGATGAAATAATGTAAAGTAAGCCCTGAAAAACACTATAGAGCAGGTTTCTTTGAAAAAAAAAACATCATGAATTTTGTCCAAAAGTCGAAAAATTTGCCATTTTTCCAACATGTTATAAAAACATACCATACACGGCGCCCGTATAGCTCAACTGGTTGAGCGGATAAACCACCTATATGGGCTGGTCTCAAACGCAGCTGCCTGGGTTCGATTCCTGCTCATGGCCCTTTGCTGCATGTCTTCATCACACTTTTCTCCACCATTTCCTGTCTCCCTTCACTGTGACTTTCAAATAAATCCAAAGAAGGCAAAAAATTAAATAAACATGCCACATGATGAAATAATGTAAAGTAGGCCCTCAAAAACACTATTGAGCAGGTTTCTTTGAAAAAAACATCATCATGAATTTTGTCCAAAAAAAAAAAAAACGTCATAGTATAGTATGTCGAAAAAATTTGCCATTTTTCCAACATATCGTAAAAACATGCCATATGATGAAATAATGGAAAGTAGACCCTGAAAAACACTATAGAGCAGGTTTCTTTGAAAAAAAATCATCACGAATTTTGTCCAAAAAAAACGCCATAGTATAGTATGTCGAAAAAAAATACCATTTTTCCAACATGTTGTAAAAACATGCCATATGATGAAATAATGTAAAGTAGGCCCTCAAAAACACTATAGAGCAGGTTTCTTTGATAAAAAAATCATCACGAATTTTGTCCAAAAAAAACGCCATAGTATAGTATGTCGAAAAAAAATACCATTTTTCCAACATGTTGTAAAAACATGCCATATGATGAAATAATGGAAAGTAGACCCTGAAAAACACTATAGAGCAGGTTTCTTTGAAAAAAAAATCATCATGAATTTTGTCCAAAAAAAACGCCATAGTATAGTATGTCGAAAAAATTTGCCATTTTTCCAACATGTTGTAAAAACATGCCATATGATGAAATAATGGAAAGTAGGCCCTCAAAAACACTATTGAGCAGGTTTCTTTGAAAAAAAAATCATCATGAATTTTGTCCAAAAAAACGCCATAGTATAGTATGTCGAAAAAATTTGCCATTTTTCCAACATATCGTAAAAACATGCCATATGATGAAATAATGTAAAGTAGGCCCTGAAAACCACTATTGAGCAGGTTTCTTTGAAAAAAAAATCATCATGAATTTTGTCCAAAAAAACGCCATAGTATAGTATGTCGAAAAAATTTGCCATTTTTCCAACATATCGTAAAAACATGCCATATGATGAAATAATGGAAAGTAGACCCTGAAAAACACTATAGAGCAGTTTCTTTGAAAAAAAATCATCACGAATTTTGTCCAAAAAAACATCATAGTATAGTATGTCGAAAAAATTTGCCATTTTCCAACATGTTATAAAAACATACCATACACGGCGCCCGTATAGCTCAACTGGTTAAGCGGCTAACCCACCTATATGGGCTGGTCTCAAACGCAGCGACCTGGGTTTGATTCCTGCTCATGGCCCTTTGCTGCATGTCTTCATCACACTTTTCTCCACCATTTCCTGTCTCCCTTCACTGTGACTTTCAAATAAATCCAAAGAAGGCAAAAAATTAAATAAACATGCCATATGATGAAATAATGGAAAGTAGACCCTGAAAAACACTATTGAGCAGGTTTCTTTGAAAAAAAAATCATCATGAATTTTGTCCAAAAAAACGCCATAGTATAGTATGTCGAAAAAATTTGCCATTTTTCCAACATATCGTAAAAACATGCCATATGATGAAATAATGGAAAGTAGACCCTGAAAAACACTATAGAGCAGGTTTCTTTAAAAAAAAATCATCACATATTTTGTCCAAAAAAACGCCATAGTATAGTATGTCGAAAAAATTTGCCATTTTTCCAACATGTTGTAAAAACATGCCATATGATGAAATAATGTAAAGTCGACCCTGAAAAACACTATAGAGCAGGTTTCTTTGAAAAAAAAAGATCACATATTGTGTCCAAAAAAAAACGCCATAGTATAGTATGTCGAAAAATTTGCCATTTTTCCAACATGTTGTAAAAACATGCCATATGATGAAATAATGGAAAGTAGACCCTGAAAAACACTATAGAGCAGGTTTCTTTGAAAAAAAATCATCATGAATTTTGTCCAAAAAAAACGCCATAGTATAGTATGTCGAAAAAATTTGCCATTTTTCCAACATGTTGTAAAAACATGCCATATAATGAAATAATGGAAAGTAGACCCTGAAAACCACTATAGAGTAGGTTTCTTTGAAAAAAAAACATCACATATTTTGTCCAAAAAAAAGTCGAAAAAATTTGCCATTTTTCCAACATATCGTAAAAACATGCCATATGATGAAATAATGTAAAGTCGACCCTGAAAAACACTATAGAGCAGTTCCTTTGAAAAAAATCATCACGAATTTTGTCCAAAAAAAACGTCATAGTATAGTATGTCGAAAAAATTTGCCATTTTTCCAACATGTTGTAAAAACATGCCATATGATGAAATAATGGAAAGTAGACCCTGAAAAACACTATAGAGCAGTTTCTTTGAAAAAAATCATCACGAATTTTGTCCAAAAAAAGATCATAGTATAGTATGTCGAAAAAATTTGCCATTTTTCCAACATGTTGTAAAAACATGCCATATGATGAAATAATGTCAAGTAGACCCTGAAAAACACTTTTGAGCAGGTTTCTTTGAAAAAAAATCATCACGAATTTTGTCCAAAAAAAACGCCATAGTATAGTATGTCGAAAAACTTTGCCATTTTTCCAACATATCGTAAAAACATGCCATATGATGAAATAATGGAAAGTAGACCCTGAAAAACACTATAGAGCAGTTTCTTTGAAAAAAATCATCACGAATTTTGTCCAAAAAAAACGCCATAGTATAGTATGTCGAAAAACTTTGCCATTTTTCCAACATATCGTAAAAACATACCATATGATGAAATAATGGAAAGTAGACCCTGAAAAACACTATAGAGCAGTTTCTTTGAAAAAAATCATCACGAATTTTGTCCAAAAAAAGATCATAGTATAGTATGTCGAAAAAATTTGCCATTTTTCCAACATATCGTAAAAACATGCCATATGATGAAATAATGGAAAGTAGACCCTGAAAAACACTATCGAGCAGGTTTCTTTGAAAAAAAAAATCATCATGAATTTTGTCCAAAAGTCGAAAAATTTGCAATTTTTCCAACATGTTATAAAAACATACCATGTGCGGCGCCCGTATAGCTCAACTGGTTATGCGGCTAACCCACCTATATGGGCTGGTCTCAAGCGCAGCGACCTGGGTTCGATTCCTGCTCATGGCCCTTTGCTGCATGTCTTCATCACACTTTTCTCCACCATTTCCTGTCTCCCTTCACTGTGACTTTCAAATAAATCCAAAGAAGGCAAAAAATTAAATAAACATGCCATATGATGAAATAATGGAAAGTAGGTCCTGAAAAACACTATAGAGCAGTTTCTTTGAAAAAAAATCATCACGAATTTTGTCCAAAAAAAACGCCATAGTATAGTATGTCGAAAAATTTTCCATTTTTCCAACATGTTGTAAAAACATGCCATATGATGAAATAATGGAAAGTAGACCCTGAAAAACACTATAGAGCAGGTTTCTTTGAAAAAAAATCATCATGAATTTTGTCCAAAAAAAACGCCATAGTATAGTATGTCGAAAAAATTTGCCATTTTTCCAACATGTTGTAAAAACATGCCATATAATGAAATAATGGAAAGTAGACCCTGAAAACCACTATAGAGTAGGTTTCTTTGAAAAACAAACATCACATATTTTGTCCAAAAAAAAGTCGAAAAAATTTGCCATTTTTCCAACATATCGTAAAAACATGCCATATGATGAAATAATGGAAAGTAGACCCTGAAAAACACTATAGAGCAGTTTCTTTGAAAAAATCATCACGAATTTTGTCCAAAAAAAGATCATAGTATAGTATGTCGAAAAAATTTGCCATTTTTCCAACATGTTGTAAAAACATGCCATATGATGAAATAATGGAAAGTAGACCCTGAAAACCACTTTTGAGCAGGTTTCTTTGAAAAAAAATCATCACGAATTTTGTCCAAAAAAAACGCCATAGTATAGTATGTCGAAAAAATTTGCCATTTTTCCAACATATCGTAAAAACATGCCATATGATGAAATAATGTAAAGTAGACCCTGAAAAACACTATAGAGCAGTTTCTTTGAAAAAAAATCATCACGAATTTTGTCCAAAAAAAAAACGCCATAGTATAGTATGTCGAAAAACTTTGCCATTTTTCCAACATATCGTAAAAACATGCCATATGATGAAATAATGGAAAGTAGACCCTGAAAAACACTATCGAGCAGGTTTCTTTGAAAAATCATCATGAATGTTGTCCAAAAGTCGAAAAATTTGCCATTTTTCCAACATGTTATAAAAACGTACCATGTGCGGCGCCCGTATAGCTCAACTGGTTAAGCGGCTAACCCACCTATATGGGCTGGTCTCAAACGCAGTGACCTGGGTTCGATTCCTGCTCATGGCCCTTTGCTTCATGTCTTCATCACACTTTTCTCCATCATTTCCTGTCTCCCTTCACTGTGACTTTTAAACAAATCCAAAAAAGGCAAAAAATTAAATAAACATGCCATATGATGAAATAATGGAAAGTAGACCCTGAAAAACACTATAGAGCAGGTTTCTTTGAAAAAAAAAATCATCACATATTTTGTCCAAAAAAAAAAAAACGTCATAGTATAGTATGTCGAAAAAATTTGCCATTTTTCCAACATGTTGTAAAAACATGCCATATAATGAAATAATGGAAAGTATGCCCTGAAAACCACTATAGAGTAGGTTTCTTTGAAAAAACATACCATACGCGGTGCCCGTATAGCTCAACTGGTAAAGTGGCTAACCCACGTACATGGGCTGGTTTCAAGCGCAGCGGCCTGCGTTCGCTTCGTCATAGTAATATGTCAATTAAAAAAGCCTATGGTATAGCAGGTCGCTCTAAAAACGTCTGAGTATGGCCTTTCGTCCATAAAACGTTGTTCTGTCCCGACTGTCTGAAGTAGGTGAGGAGCAACAAAAACATAGTGCCAAGAGGTGGCCAACTTTCTGCAGAGTCAATGGCTACAGACCTTCAGACTTCATGTGGCCTTCAGATTAGCTCAAGAACAGAGCTTCAGCAGAGAGCTTCAGTAGACATGAATCCCCTAAAACAATGATATAAATCCTATTTTAGCTGACTAGAATCCATATTAAGGCTGAGAGCCGACAGCTTTAACAGCTGTGGAGATGAACAGACTCATCTGGAACCCACTAAAATATACAATTCAACAAATCCAAGTGTTCCTGGATCCTGACTTCGGTTTGACTTTCATTATTTTGTGACGTCTTGGTTACCTGAACTTGTACACGTGTGAAAGTAAAATCTGATCTAATGTCTGCTTTTACTGTCTGATGGCCTCAACATGGCAAAGAAATAGGATTGAAAGTTTTAAATAAATTTAAAGAACATGAATCATATTAAAACTTACAATAATCAAGTTTTATTTATCAGCATTTTTTCAAAACATGATTAACTTCTAAAAAATATTTATGTATATTTTTGAAGGCAAAACAAGTTTTTATAAGGAATAGAAATGATTTTTTATTTATTCATTGTTTTTTTTAACATTTTTCTTTATTAGCTTTACAGATTAATGACTTTAAACATCAAGCAGCCAATAAAACATCTTTGTCCATAAATTTCTCTGAGCTTAAAGCTTTACAGAGAGTCTGCATTTAGAAAACCAAATTAACTCAGCAGAATTACAGGTTTTTAATATTTTACTGCATTTTATCTGAATTAAAAACATGTTAAAGTTACTGTGGGTTTGTTTTAAACATCCACTACAGTCACAAGCAGGATTTTAACTGATAAAGATTGTTTAAAAAAAACACTTGAATGAAACATCAGGAGGACTTTGAGGTCCGCTGACTTCAGGATTTAAACGTTCTGAGATAAAACAACCAACGATGCAGGAAGTCCAGGACACACAAACACTGAATGGACGTGTTGACCTCTGGGCCACCAGGGGGCGCAATGACTGAAACGTGCAGACACTACAGAAGAAAATAGTGTCCATGACAAGCAGCTGGATGAGGAGCATCCAGAAGGTCTCAGTTCCTGCTGCATGTTGAGGAGAAGGTCAGGTTAGGGTTAGCTTCTTCCCCATGGCCCTCCTGTGTGGTCCCAGTCCCTAAAACAGCTCACGCCAAGGAACTGGCCCACTACAGACCTGTCGCCCTCACCTCCCACCTCATGAAGACCATGGAGAGGCTCCTCCTCCACCACCTCCGCTCAGTGGTGAGCTCCGACCTGGACCCGCTGCAGTTTGCCTACAGGCCCAACATGGGGGTAGAAGACGCCGTCATCTACCTGCTGCAGCGAGCGCTCACTCACCTGGAGAGCGCCGGCAGCGCTGTGAGAGTCATGTTCTTTGACTTCTCCAGCGCCTTCAACACCATCAGGCCGGCGCTGCTGAGGGGGAAGCTGGTGGACGCGGGAGTTGATGGACATCTCGCTGCCTGGACCACTGACTACCTCACTGACCGTCCACAGTACGTGCAGGTTCTTGTTCCATTTACTTACGTGTGTGTGTGTGTGTGTGTGTGTGTGTGTGTGTGTGTGTGTGTGTGTGTGTGTGTGTGTGTGTGTGTGTGTGTGTGTGTGTGTATTTTAATACTACTTCATACAGTTTGTTGTTATACTATGTTTTTTTTTTTTTTTCTGAAAGTGCCAACCAAGTTTTGTTGCAGAAATGCAATGACAAAAAATATCCTTGAATTAACACAAACTGGTATCAGAGGATTTCCCCTTTAACTCCACTACATGAACATGAAAAACCAGATTTATGCATTCAGAAGTTGCGAAGTGCTTCAATTATGCAGCATTATGAATGAGCAAAGCTGAAACGATTAAACCAACAGAATAACGATAATTACTAGTCCAACAAGGAACACAGTGGAGTTATGTGCCGTCTGTAACATTCCTCTAAAACAGACAAACAGAGTTGGACGAAATTTCCATTGAAGCTCAGAAATGACACAAGGACCAAGTGATCAGATTCTGGCAGTGATGCAGCTTTTAGTCTGGATCCACGGATTGGTTAAAGATTTCTGTATCAGTAGCTGTGTTTCCATTACCCTTAGATATGCGCAAAAAGTAAATAGCGCAATAAAAAAAAACGGTAATGGAAACACCTGAATTTCGAAAAAGGACTAAAATATCGCTAAAAAGTTTTTACGCTCTCATGAGGTGGTTTTTCAGACGTTTCGATATTGAAAAATATCGAAAAAGCGCAATGGAAACACTTTTTCTGAAATTATACGTCACCGGACGTGACGTACCTGGTCACATGACCAGTTCTCTGAGTAAACATGGCGCGGTACGTGTGGACAGAAGAGGAGACCGAGACTTTTCTTGCCATTATTCTTGAGAAAAACATTACTGCCATACTAGACAGCAAACAGCAGAGGAATGCAGAGTGTTAGAAGGAGATAGAAACAGGTTTTGGGCGTCCATCTTCCTGCAGTGAAATCTCGCGGGATGATATTTTACGAAAGTTACGATGCTTCTGCCCAGAACAACCTTCAATGGAAACACGTTCAAAGCGCAAATATACTTTGTCCAAATTTTAGAAATATCGCTTTTATTTTGCAAAAAACTGTAATGGAAACCCAGCTTCTGTCAGATAGGCAGGGCGTCACTGTAACCATGACAACCAGTGAACACTACATCAGCTGATTGTGATCCTACTACAAATCCACCTCTGAGGACTTATCAGGACTTATCCATCAGAAATGATCCAAGGAACAGCTGATTAAACTGTGGGGGTGTTTCTGAGTCCCATCAGTTCCTGCTGCTACATATTTAGGTCACGTGATCCAGTATCTGTAAATAACGTACACATGCAGAACACACGCCTGTGCTCAGAACAAGGTCATTTTATATTAAAGATTTTATCTGTAGGAAATGATGCAAAGAGAGCGGCCCTGGAGGAGGACTGAGTTCTGAGTGCTTTTCTAGCTCTGATAGGTGTCAAGTTATTTTTAATGCAAAGAAAAACTTGGGGTTTGTAAATGTGAGACCTGTCAGGTATTTTAGAAGTGCAGTATGCAACATTCAGAACAGCAACACTACCAGATCACCAGCATCAAAACAATGATTGTATCAACCACATCTCTCTTCACTTTCATTTACAACCACAAACTTTCTTTACCAGAGAGGCACTGAGAAATAATCTACCCACAGCTGTTAGCCCACGCTAGCATGATAAAATACACAGAAGTTATCAACCTGACATGAGCCACATCGTGTTTCATGATTACAGTAAACGTGGTTAAAGACAGCAGATAGAACAGCCAAGAAGCAGAAACCCTCACACACAGCTGGAATTAAAACATTAGATTTTTATTTTTTTTTTAAACAGTGTACTTACCGTTTGGTTTCTACTCTGCAGTCCGTCTGGATCTCAGTCAACCGTTTCAATGGGAGAGGTTCACATGCACTGAAATGTTCAGGAAACCAGCTGCTAAAACAAAAAAAAGTCTTAGATTACAGTACAAACAGATTAATTGGGAATAGTTTATTCCACTTGATCTCACCGTAGCATCTGACCACAGATCTTTCCTCAGGTCTTTTTTGTCCATGTGACCAGCAGCAACCCTCAGTGGATCTTTAAGGTTCAACTTCTGGATGAAAAGATTTCTTCTTACGGCCTCTCAGTCTATGACGACAAACCAGACATCTGAACAGCTTCTCATTCATTCAGACCCGTTTGATGGTTCCTGGTTGACTCTTGACCATCCTGACCAATCAGCTTCCAGCAGCAGGTGATAGTTTGAGTTTTCTTCCTGATTCTGGCAGTAAAACACCTGGACCATGAACTTTATACCCTGTGGTTTGCAGATGCTGGGATGTTGCTTTGAAAAGGTTCTCAGTAACTTAAAGTCACTGATCTGCTCCTTCAGATTTCTACTCCACAGACTGTAGAGTTCATGGCTCAGTCTGATGAGAATCCAGCAGGTTCCCTTTAAAAATGTCTCAGGAGTCTGTCACCATCACTCTAGTTAAGACTCCACACCACAAAAAAAAAACAAATTTACACAACTTTCAAACAGAACTCAAGTTGCAGGATGTAAATTTTTGACCCAGCAGGTTTTCATTTTTCCAGAACCCCTTTAATCCATCCGTAAAAGAACCAAAACACATCAGTTTTTAATAAAGACATGTTTCAAGGATTCCGTCATGGAAAATCCAGTTAGGAGTCATTAAAACTCAAGACTGCTGTACTAGACGTGGTCTACGCAAACTTTTGTTCACGACTCCATCACCATCTTCCAGACATAAAACTCCTGAGCTACAAGCAATGACGACTCCAAAACACAACCGCTCCATGAATAAAGAGTCCAGAGGCTGCTGTAATGCTTAAACACCTTTATTGTGCCCAATCTGAACATACTCCACAACTGTAAGTAGCAGCAAACTTGGCAGACCACAATGAGGTAGACTTTCAAAACTCTAAAAAGCAGCTGGGCTAAGGGACAACAAGCTCAGCATGACAACCTAATGGATAAAGAAAAGACACTTTGTCTTTGGCACACAGCTTATTATGCATTTATGTCCAACTGGAACAGGAAGGCAAAATGGGATAAGAAAGCATCGGGTGTTTACTGGGGTCTACTCAAGCTCTGGATAATTTATCATCAGCTCAGTGGAAGTTCTTACATTCAACAGGAAACAAGCAGCTGTTCTAACGTCCCCCTGCTGATGTACAAAAGTGATTAAAAACCACTGCCACCTCTCCACACGTGCAAATTAAAAAGTGCAAAAATCAAAACTATGTACAGTTAAATGATTCAGTCACTCTTTCAACGGGATCATCGGTTGCTTGAAAGAACGCGAAGCATCACCGCCGAGTTCTACGGTTACACACATTTAATGTAACTGGACCAACAGAGCAAGGAGTACATCCAACGTTTGTGCCCATTCAGTTGAAATTTGGGAGGGCAAATTAAAAAAGAAAAAGTTAACAGCCACAGAAAAATGTATGAGAAAAAAAAGCAGAAAAATAAAAGGGGGGTTTTCCCATAAACAGCCGCCTGGTAGAATTCTGTTCAAAATTTTCATGTCATGACTTAAAACCGTTTGTGTACAAATTAGTAAAAAACTGCGTAAAAATGTCTGAAATGCGACCGGTTAAATGAAGCCCAACATTCAACTCTCAAAAGTAAGAAACGCCAGCTGGCTTGCACAGGAAAAAACAGACGCCAACCGGGGGGGGGAGGAGGGAGAAATAAAAAGTTAAAGGCACTGTATGGCATCTGCCAGTGATGAGACCTGCGTGATCGCTCTTCACGATGCAAAACATGGAAACAAAAACAAAGAAAAGAGGAAAAACAAAAAGAGAAATGGCATTTTCATCCACTTCTTAACCTTAGGCTGACTCCCATCTTTCCGTCTGGCCACAAGTCTGGGAAAATGCATAAGTGTGAAGGGCCCCTTAGGTCACTGTGCATAGTGCCACTGTGAACAGCAAAAATGAGCAAGTGCAAAAGTGAACATTTTCTACAGTGATATCCCCAGTGCCTGGTGGAGCGCCGCGGAGCCCCGAGGGCCCGGCGCTCGTGTTCTCCTTGGCGGGCAGCTTCGCCCCGAAGAGAGGCTTCTTCTCGTCTGGCCCTTCAGAGCGGCCGGATCCGTCCGGTCTAGCTGGAGTCCCGGTTCTTCTGGTTGCGCATCAGCGGCCGGTGGTTGCTCAGGATGTCCATGGAGTGTCGCCAGTGCCAGCAGGAGCGGCAGTAGTACTTGAAGCAGGCCTGCAGGTCAAAGGGTCATGTTGGTTCAAAGAAGTCAGGCACAAAAGCTCAAAATGATCATTTTAAGAAACTCTTACACCTTAAATGTCCCCCCTATAACACCATTAAACACTTAATCTAGTAAAGCTAAATAAAATCTGACTTAACCCTCAAGTGACCAAGCTGTTCTAGCGACTGGGCTCATTTATGACCCACTATATGTTACACAGGAATACGTCTACTTTAGTGCCTCTTTCTGCTTTCTTACCTATTCCACTCCACTGCATTTTAAGATGGATATTTTAAAATAACCTTCTGTAATTACTCATGGATTTTAATCATTTTTGACAGAGCTAAAGCAAAACCATATGAATATGATGCATTGTAAGAACACAATAACATTTATTTAGACACGCTTTGTCTGCCACTTCTTTTAAAACTTTATTCCTTTTGTTTCCTCAATAGTAAATCAAAAGTACATAAAAACAAAATGTACACAAACATCTTGTCTGTATGTGTGCGATGTAACATGCAGAGAAGTATTTAGATTAGGGGCGGCTGTGGCTCAGACACTTTACCCACCTGAGCTCCAGTGCTGCCACTTCCACTGCTGTATGAATGTGTGTGCTGTGTAATGTTGGTGGTGGTCAGAGGGGTTGTAGGAGTGGATTGGCAGCCAGTCAGTCTGCCCCAGGGCAGCTGTGGCTAAAAATGTAGGTCTGCCAGCTATAGTGCAACACACTGAAATATAGCGATTAGAGGTAGAAATAAATAAAACTAAACCCTACAATAGTGAAAAACCTACACATCTGTCTGGGTCATAAGTGACCCCAGACAAGTTTCCATTATCCTTGTCAGACCAGTAGGCCGATCTCTACAAAAAACTATGAGCAGCTGTAGGACAAGTAGATTGACAAATTCATGGCAGGAAACATTTTTCGGATAAAAGATATAAAAAAGGCAAATATAATTATATGGCTGGAGTCATAAATAACACTGGGTCGCTTGAGGGTTAATACATCTCTGCCTTATAAACACCTCACATTACAACAGAGGACTGAATGATTGTTTTGTGTAAATGTGACCTGAACTGGATTTTATTCATTTTGTTTAATAGTCAAGCTTCAGTTTAATATTCAGTGTAAGATTTAAAACGTGATGAGCTTTAGCAGCAGATAAACTGACGGTATAAACCCTGGATCAGACGTACGGCATAACATTCTAAAGTGCTGATTTAAATTAACTCTTGAGCTCCTTTAGACCAAACCACCTCCAATAAACCTTCACCTCATCAGGATGACAAAAAGAAACACAAGCAAGAAGTTCCTGGAAATATAAACTGATTTTCGTGTGTGATAGAAAAATATTTGACCCTTTAGTCTACTTTAGCTAAAGAAGACAAACATTTCACATCCTTGTGTTTTAAATCCATTTTCATGTTATCTGGACTGATCAGCTGAACCCAATGACCGCTAACAAGCTAAAGGCTAGCTAAAGGCAGATTTCCACTGGCCTGGTCTCTGCAGAAGAAAGGTCCGGGTTGGCGAAGGCAAACTTGACACATGGAGTCCTCCAGGTACGGGTCAATCTGAACCTGAGGAAAAGAAGCAGTTTAAAACAGATATTTGTTCTGTTTTAGGCTAATTTATGATTCTCAGTCATGTTTTATTCTTAACAGTCAAGTTCATCCATTACATGACTTTAAAGCTTCTTAAAGTCATGTGAACATCTGATACTGAATGAGAGCACGTTTTAGCAGATCCTTTAATTTATCCAAGCTACGTTTTTAAGCAGCGCACTAAAGTTTCGTTGTGCATCTTAAAGGAATCATAAATAGTCACTGTGCAGCTTTTAGCCACAACAGAAACACCAATAATTTATTGCATTTCCTCACCTTCTTTGTAAACTTGGGTGTTTTTATCTCCACAAACGCGGCACAAACAGCCTTCAGGTAACTGCGCTGATTGTTGAAAGTGACACGTCCAGAGCCTGGAAGAAAAGTCAGATTTACAAAGAAACTAGTCCTGAACACAAAAGATTTAAATATAAAGACGACGTTAACCCTTTTCTAAAGCTAAGACAGACTAAGGGAACACAGAGGAGGTTTAGTCAGTAAAACGATGAACATCGCTGTCTGTCATGATGTCACTCTTAGTTCTACTTTGTCTTAAATCCTACAACGTGACCCAGGCTGGAACAGAAACTCACTGTGTCGTTACGGAGGAACATTAGTGTCTGACTATCTGTGACCATTATAGATTTAAAATGCTGTCAAAGATGACGTGTTTTACATCAGAGGAAGGATCTCTGGTTTTTATTTGACTTCATGGCAAAGAAAATAATGAGACAGAAAAAGTGATTTAACGTTAAAGAGCATCAGAGGGCTGCAGAAATAATGTTTTACAGGAACTTCACTCATCATGCTGATATACAGCTATGGCCTAAATCTAGAGATAAATCCATCAGGACAAACACCATCGGTTTGCTGCTTTCCTCTCAACTACCGTCTACAACTTTCCATAAACGTTCTTCTGCCTGCCTCTGATCTGCAGCAACAAGAAGCACCAGATGATCTCATAACTCAATAGATCCACTCTAAGGTTCTATCATTTCCCAGAGGTTTAATCTTTCTTTTCCTCTGTTGTAAAGTTAAACCCTAAAGAACAAAGAATTAAAACAGTCAAATGTTCTGTAATTTCTTTGTTGTAGCATTAAGGAGCCAAAAAAAGAAGTTACTCATTACACATTTTAAGTAATCCGTTACTGTTTTTTATTTCTACCAAGTATCAGAATCTGCCGTCTCCAGAAGTCCCCGTGAGCCCTGGCCTCTCCACAGCTCTTTTAGCCTTCATGTTTCCAGCATACTGATTAAAACCAGCTCACCTATGGGGTACTTGTGCTTGTCCGTGTCAATGCCGGCATACATGACGCCTCCAAACAGGTCGTTCATGATGCTGGCCAGCGCCTCGGCGTTCAGCATCCCGTGCAGCGCGCCAACGAACACCGTCTTACTGGGATCCAGACGCTGAGCAGGACAGCGTACGTAGTTACTGTCAGAGATCACCCACGGGATCACCTGCACCTGGAGGACAAAGAAGAAACCACGACTGAACCTCACCAACAACCACCTGCACTCAGATGGAGAGTTCTGATTGGAGTACCAGAGTTCTAGTTCACCTATAAGAGATAAAATGATTTATGGTCTGAATAAAAAAAAACTAATTAATAGATTTTAAATGATCTAGTTTGACATTCTATAGTTAAAAATAATCCAAAGAAGCCATTTGCTAATCATCAGCTTCAGTTCTTAATGATTTCATTTATCAGAGCAGTGAACTTATTACAGTAAAACTTTCACATCACTTGGTCCTTGTTATTTCTGACCTTCCCTGAAAGTTTCATCCAGCAAACCAACGCTGACCATCACTAAACTGTGTTCCTTTAATAAACGATAAACAACAGCTCTACTGTCCAGAAGTTCAGGGAAACGTGTGATTTACAGTCAGAGCAGCATTCAGATCAAACTGCTGTTTAAAGAAGTCAGTTTCTGCCACCGAGCCGCTACAGATTTACTAGTTAACTTTTATTATTATGCATCGTTCTTCCCCGCAGAGTTTTGTGTACGGCAGCGCCCCCTACTGATGATAAATCTGGGCTTTTGAAAGCAGCTGTGTCGGTCAGACCCTGACAGGATGCTGCTTCACCTCCTGTTTCATTCCAGGACTCGTCTTTTTACGTTGGACATAAAGCGACCGTCAATAAGGAAAGTTCTGCCTTCAGTTTGAGGAATTGCGTTAGCTAGCCGTCTACCTGTGAAACCAGAGACCTCAGAGGACCGTACAGGTACAAAGCCTGTGATCCATCATAAAGCTCAGTCTGCCTTCAGAGCTGCTGTGGGGGATAAAGTGTTCTGATGTTACAGAACTACTCACATCCTTGCATCGCATCCTGCGGCTGGACATCTTGAAGTAGTATTCTCTGTTGTCGTCGGGGTGGAACGGGTCCAGGGTGCAGGCATGAAGCAGCGCTCGCACAGACTTCTCGTTCTCAAACACCAGGTACACATAACCTACAGAAAACCAACAGGAGGCTCTTATTTTACATCTGCTGATCCACATGAAGGGTTCTGTTCATACTTTGGACCCGTCGGTACAAACTACACTAAAACAGACTGATCCAAACATCAACATTCTGTTACTTCTCAGCAGTAAAATCAGTTTCTGAACCACATGCAGCATTTCATTAACATCTTATTTTGTTCACTTTCTCGTACAACACGGTGTCATTTCGATGTAATTTTCTTCTAATTTTTCAGGAGCAACATTCATTTCACTAATATTTCCGTTACCTCTGGATAACAGTTTGATTTATTTCAGTTATGCATAGTTATTTCTTCTTATTACTTTTAGGAGCTGCATTTCTGCCGTGATGTCGTTTTTCTTTCCTAAATGTTTGGCACGAGGATTTCCTTCAGAAAGTCTGATCTTTATCTAAATGAAGGCATGAGGATGAAGAGTCTGTTATTAAAGATGGTTGCAGGATTCTGTTTTACTGCTTCACCTTTAATATTTTACAGCTCTATTAAAGACCATCACTGCCTGAATAATCCATCAGGTGTTTGAGTTCAAATGTCTAAAATCTGACATGTGCTCTGAAGCTGCAAAGATGAAAAAATGTTTTACTAGTGGCTTTAAATGATTCCTAATAAGCCTGTACAGCCATCTGAAACTTTAATACGGCTGCTTTTATGCCGAGGTTGGAGACGTCCTGTTTTAGGTTCTTCTACAGACTGCAGGAGGCATTTTAAATCATCTTAAAGAACTTTAGATTGGTCCAACTTTTACTAAATGCAGTGTGAAAACTAGTCAGAGTGCAGAGCAGTCTAGTTAAAAGAAGTCAGAGATTGGTTCTAATATTTAGAGTCAAATGACGCAGAAACGTTCAAATAACTAAATAAAGTAATGACAGTATCCTTTTATGAATTTAAAAGCAGTCTGACAGACTGGTGAAAACTGATAGAAACTGCTTTAAAGCTGCTGTCCGGAGTTTGAATCGCAGCGTCTCCCAAAACACTGTTGGTCCCTCCCTCTGATTTCACCCCTTCATTTGTGCACGCGCTCAGTACATGAGAGAAGTGCCCGGAGTGCTGCAGCATCTCGCCTGTTTTGCTGTTTTCCACTCTTCTACATTTAGTAAATAATAAAGGAATTACGTTAGAATGCTGTATTGAGTCTAACTTGTCCTAATACCAAAATAACATGAATCTGCTAGGACGAACGAGTAAAGTTTCAATATGTGATTACACTCGTGTATCCCTCTGGATGACATTGTTTATCAAACTTAGTGCATTTACGCGTGTTTATGTGTTAGATTGTTTATTTATTTCTATCTAGAGTTCAGAATTGCATGACTCCTCTGACGAAGAGTATGTCCCAGACGCCCCAACATCTTCCTCCAGAGGTCGGGCATCTAAACGAAGCCGTCAGGCGGGCTATGGAGGCCGTGGTCGGGGAGCGACGCGAGCACCCCGAGCCAAAAAACGTCCTGCAGTCTCTTGGCCTGACAAGCCGTGGGATCGGTAACTTTTCTGGAAGTTGCTGATCCCTGATGCTCTCTCCTCCACGAGCAAAACAAATGTGCGCGCGGTTGCGTAGTGCGTAGCTCGCCCACCTCTGCATGGGCTTGCTTGCTGTGCGCGTAACCGTTGATTGACAGCATGACAAAGCTGAAGCTCGAACTTGATTGGTCGGCAGCGACCGGCGCTTTTTGGAATAACATGGGGGTCTATGAGAGGAAGGCGGAGCTCAGGAATAAATTTTCATATCGCGTTATACTAACTTTATATTATAGTATCGAACTAGACTAACACATTTAAGCTTTGTTAAACAATGATACATAAATTGAAAAACGGAAACTCCGGACAGCAGCTTTAAGTAGTGAAAAAAGCTTAAATAAATGGTAGAAAATGAAGCTACAGATAAGGAAGCTAGAACAGCGTTAGTTTTAAAGCAACAACTCTAAAGTCTGGCTTTACCTCGCCGACTTGTTTCTTCTTCAGATGCTGTCTAAACAGGTCAGTGAGGAAAAAACAGGCTTTCCTTAGAGTTGTCCCTTTAAAAATAACATCCCATAATAAGGAAACTTCTGGAAAAGCTAAGAGCATTTCAGTGGTGAAAACTGAAGCATTTGGCAAACAGACCAAAACAGCGACTGTCCAACACAATAAGATGCTGTAAAAACTAAAGAGTCCGTTTTTACACTTAAATATATTGAAATTAAAGCCTGACGTGTTAATCTGCTGCAGTGTGGACGTACAAAACACTAAGGCACCGATAAGGACAAATATAAAAGCCAAACCTGTTTACAAGAACAGACAGACTGGTTTCTGTACATGAAGCATTTCTACACAGATAATGAAGCATTTCTACACAGATAATGAAGCATTTCTACACAGATAATGAAGCATTTCTACACAGATAATGAAGCATTTCTACACAGATAATGAAGCATTTCTACACAGATAATGAAGCATTTCTACACAGATAATGAAGCATTTCTACACAGATAATGAAGCATTTCTCTTCCATCCACTCCCACATTCTAGCACCGTGTTTCCCATTAATCCCAGACTCAGAACCAGGTAAACTCACCATCACCAGTGTCACCCTAAAACCAGAATAATGAAAGTCTCCTACCAGTTTCTCATTACCTTTGGCCACATTACCTTTAGGAGGGCAGCGAGGGTGTTTCCCATCCTTACCCGGCCACTCCACTGTCAGAGGGCCATAGCCGCTGAACGTGTTGATCAGGCCGGCTGGAATTTAATTAAAGACAAAGTAAACATGAGGATGGGGGGGGGCAGTCAGCAGATGTCTGTCTACAGACACATTTCCAGTTTTAACGTGTTGTTCAGACAGATAAAACCATCAGTGGTGTGTTAGTGCTAAAATGAAGCTTTTGGGAAAGTTCTGAACTCAAAGAAAAAAAAAAAAAAAAAAAAAAACTTAAATTCTCATTTCTAACATCTTTAATTTCAATAATTTAATTTTCCGAAACTCTGAACCACAAAAGCCACTGAAGTTTAAAAAGGCATAGAAAGAAAGAAAAATTATTGAATTTCCAACATCTTTGAATTCATTTGTCTGAAGATTTAACCAAATCCAAGTTAAAAATCAGATATTTCATTAAAAGCCCCTTTATTCTGCACGTCTCATTTAAAATACTCCCATAAATAAACCACTTGCTCCAGTTACGTAAAGAAATAAAAGTTTCTGTTCTTCAGTTCAACTGGAAGCCGTCAGTGACTCAGCTGACAGATAAAGTAATCAGTTTCTAAATGACCAGGGTTTCTTTTCTGAACAGAGGCTGCTTTGCCAGAATTCTCTCCATCACCCTGAAACTTCTGACCATCAGACTCCAGGACACACCGGCATCTCATTCAGCTTCCAACCAGGCGTAAACTAACCGTGACGTCACCCGTTGGTTTCAACGCCGAGAAAATGAAGCCCAGATTTTGCTACTTCCTGGTCGCCGTTTTGGATTTTTTGGAGCCAGTGACGTAAAAAGCGTCAAACAGGCTGGACCGGAGAGTAACTAGGGGCAGGACCAGTCAATGGGACTGCATCAAGTATAGCCACGCCCCCTGGCTCCGCCAACTTTAACGATTTATTTAAAATTCAGTATTGATTTATTTTAAGATCGGCCACCTGATCTCTCATTTTGACCATGAAAACTAACGGGAAAAAAACCCTGAGCTGTAGAACATCAGTCTATCACATTTTATTTTTTCCAAAAATGAATTGGGGTCTATGGAGAAAAAGCTTTTTGGAGCCAACCCTAGCGGACGGCGTGATATTGCAAGTTTTTGACACTTCCGGGTTGGCTTCAATTTTGGAGCCAGATGCTACGTCCATCTTCATATACAGTCTGTGCTTCCAACTCATGACACTTATTGAGAATTTCCACTGGGTGAAAAAGTATGAAAACGCTGGAATTTCAGCTGAAATATTTTTAGACATATCAGATGAAGACTCATCCTAGAAACGTCAGATTCTGGATGGACTGATCCGAGTTAATAGAACTAACCGTCTGCTGAAAACTAAGCGTTAACTCCAGCTGTAAGCCACATCAGCTGAGAGCAGACATCACCCACCGTTTAAAGAAACTCAGAAAGCGGACGTTTGTGTGAAAAGCGTCCAGAGTAATAAATACTGAACCATAGCGCTGTTATGCACAGATTAGAAATAACTTCTGTGAAGCCACAATAAAATACGTTAAAGAGTTTACTGTGTCCAGTTACTGTTAAATCCGTGAACATTCACCGTGTCGTCCTGCAGCTCAAACCGTTCAAGTCTGAAAATGTGGAAGAAAATAAATTAGTGAAACTTCTCATGTCCACATTTGAGAAATCTTTGAACATTTTTTGATGGAAAAAAAATGTTTCTTTAAGAACATTCACATAAACTGATTTTATGTGAATGTTCTTAAAGAAAATATCAGAAGTTTAACTGATATATATGGAATCACTTTAGACATTTTTAGGATTTTTAGTCATTTTTTGAAAACATTTACTAGAATTTTCTTACCACATTTACCTAAAACTTTTAAGGGGAACTTAAGGAATTATTGGAATTTTCTTCCTGAAGGTTTTGTAAATTTTCAGAAATTTTTTTGCTGATATTCTGGATTTTTTTCAGACAAGGAAACTATATTTTTGGTGCTATAAATGAGAACAGGAGGGTTTAAAGTGACCTCACTAACAGAATAAAACTCAGACTGACTGCAGAGCAACACGGTGGGTTTTACCGTCAGCTCCTCTGAAGAGGAACCGTTCAGTCTGATGCTAAAAGTGGCTTCAGAGCGTTTGTGAAAACTTCCTGCTTTAAGCTCATCCCACCACAGGTCTGCATCCGTTTGATTTCTCTGTAAACGTAGGATCTCTTGTGCATCTATTAAAGTGTTCCAGCGGTTCACCTTCTGTGATGTCCCAGGGAACGCCTCCCAGAAACACCTTGCAGGAGTACAGAGGGTCCTTGTTGCTCCTGGGAGGCAGCTGGCCGCTCCAGGTGAACGTCGCCTCGTTCACAGCTGAGCAGAAAGAGGTTAGCAAAGATTCAGGGTTTATTTAAATCCTCCCTGAGGTTGTAGCAGTGGTACCAAGTCCTCAGTAAGCAAAGCAGCTATTGGCTGTCCGAGAAGTCACTACATGATGTCATCCTGATTAGCATAGCTGTAATCTGCATGTAATGCAGTTTAATGTCATGGACATTCTAGGAGAGAGGAATAATAACATGGGAGAAACAAAAAGTGAATGTAAAACCCACTAAATGTTTTTTGAAGAAAAGGCTGTGAGTCAAATGCAGCAATTTATTTAAAACATTTTTATTTTCATCCCACTCTAAGCCAGGACCTTCAGCTTTACGGGATTCATCTGCAGTCTGAGGCGGGTGGTGGGTTAGGGTTAGTTAGTGGGGTTAGGTCAGGTCTGCTCTAATCAGACCGACCATCTACTAGTGCTTTAGGATGAGGAGGAGCTCACAGCGCCCCCTGCTGCTCACTGAGGACAGTAACTGCAGAACGATACCAGCTTTCATGTCAGTCTCCAAAACACCAGAAAAAGTCGCTAGATTTATCGCCTTCAACCAAAAAAAAAAAAATCTCCCAGAGGCTTTGGAAAGTCGTCAGGTTTAAGGAGAAAGTCGCTCAGTTATCAGCACTGGTTTTACTGGTTTACCTGCAGCCTGCCGGTGCAGACGAGCCTCCCTCTCGATGCTGAACGCGTCGTCCGGTTGGTCCAGCACGTCGGCGCCGGGCCACGGGGAGCCGGTACGCCAGCGGCGGGAGACAGCGGAGGAGGCGGGGCTGGCACTGGGGGGCGGAGTCAGAGGGGAGCTGGAGTCCTGGGGGTCCAGACGGGAACCCAGACGCAGCAGATCCTTCTGCATGTTGGAGGCCAGATAAGGCAGGGGAGGAGAAATCCGCAGAGTGGACTGCAGAGAGAGACAAGTCTGTTTTTACAGCGTGTGAAAAATAAAAGCTGACAGTCAGGAAAGAAATGCAGCGACATCTTAGCAGAACAGGACAGGTTTGAACCGCCTCAAGAGCAGATCTGAAGGCAAAGAGCTCCAGAAAACAGACTAAATGTATGAATAAATCCACAGGTTTCCAGTTTTCTGATCATTCATCTGTTAAGAGTTTGATTGGGGAAACCTATTTAAACATTTTATCAAAAATCCTCCAAAATAAAACTTCTGCAGGAACCAGATTCTGTGAAAAATAAAACCTCTGCATTCCTTTCCACAGATCTTGTAGGTTGTTCCCACTGCTCTAACAGGAAGTTTAAAACCAGTCTAACTGAAGGACACCAGCAGTGATTGTTTCCATTCATCACCAAAAACGCATTCTGTCAAAGAATGCTGCCTTCCTCAGTACAACCTGGTAGGCATCAGTAACTCAGCTGAAACCTACAGAAACTCCAGGACTCGTTGGCTGAACGGCATCACACCGGACATAACAGCAAACTATCAATAGACCACAGAGGGATCTTATTTCCAGTATTAAAGGTGTTTTATTAAACTAATCTCTGGAGAGTCAGCAGAGAGCAGCTGGGTCAATAAATAATTACAGGATTTTCATAGTCGACATTTTTGCTGTTTTCAGGCCTAAAACCAACATGGCCGCCAATAACCAAACACCACATGGAATTTTAGAGAAAGATTCTTCTACATAGTTACACAAGTGAGTAAAATTGAAATGTAAAGTTATTTCAGAAGACATTGTAGTAAACCTGTTGACTATTTTCTATGAAATAAGTCAGAAAGCCTTGGAGTCTTCCAGTCTTTTCTTCAGCAGGAAATGACATCATGTGGAGCAGGTCATGTGATCTGGAATTAACACACTTCCTGGAGAGGAGTTTTTGGAACGGGGAACTTGGTGGAAAAGGATTTACTTTATAAAATTTGATATATAGCCAAAAAATAAATACTTGTCATGATTATCTGAACTTAAAAGAACACAATCCAAACTATTTGTGAATCAGCTCATTTTATTATTGTTTAGCTCATTAGAAGGTGGTTGGTGTTAAATTCAGACATTTAGTTGATATTTTAGTGATATCCAGTCATTTTTATTAAGTGATTGAATTTGTAAAGATGTGATCATAAAACCATGATTTTTTAAATAAAATGTATGCAGACATATCCCATGGGCTTCAGACGTCCTTCAGTTACAGACTGACTACAGTAAATAAAACTGAGCCCAGTGAGTAAAAATATCAGCAGAAAAACATCCATAAACTGAACTGAGAGACATTCACATTTTCAGTTCAGAGCTCCACCGCTTGAAGATGCTGCAAAGGTTAACATTTAACACTGAAAGATACAGAAACGGCTCAAATTAATGCGCTGTTAGTTTTCCTCCTGCAGATGTCACCAGAAAGTCCCACCAGGAGGCTTCTAAAACAGCTTCACACCAAATAAAAGTATGATCCAACCTCTAGTTTAGTCCTTTTATCGCTGTTTGTGATAATCAGGCACATTAGAGATAAAACTAGAGGATAACTGCAAAACTGGAGTTTCCTACAGGTCAGACTTGGTCACTGCAGAGACTGAAGCCGATTTGTTTTCTGGCATTGACTGAGCTCTGCCGTTAAAACACTGCAGAAGACAAAAAGCTGAATAACTTCAGTAAAAATCCTGCTATGCTAAAAAGAGACGAGACTTCAGAACCAACCGAGTCCAAACATTGACTGCATTAGAGTCCGTTTCCATGGATTTACTGAGAATCTGTTTTCATAGTTTAACCAGAGACTCAGGAAGCTGCAGGTTTAAGACTTTAACGTCTGGCTCTTATATTTACTGTTTATCCACTGATGGGCTTTCAGGTTCAGTACTAGTTTATTTACTTTGTGTTTCTGCCCAGGGACAGATGTAGATTATCTGCTCTAATTACAGTTAATTAAGCAGAAAACAGAACAGAGGACACAGAATACCAGCTACCATAAAGTCAGACATCACTGAGCTTTGTCTGCAGAACTCCGTCTAAACGAGATGCAACACGACCAAACGAACCAGTCAGCTGGTTCGACATCAGCATGACAGGAAGTCATTAGATGAGCAGAGATAAAACCAGAAGATGCTACATCTGCTGCTAAACTGTTTTTAAATGAGCCTTTTTAACCAGTGTAGCTTTGGTTAATGGAGGAACTTTATTTTTGCATTTATGATAACAACGCAGACAAAACGCTCTATTTTAAAAAAAGAGCAACAATAACTTAAATGTTAATTCAGGTTTAACAATTTTATGTCTCATTTGTTAAAATCCTGCTGTATTTTAAATGCAAAAAGAGGAGAACAGAATGAGATCTGCAGCATAAATATATATATTAAAGGACTTATCGACAAAACAAGCATCGGGCGCTTTGCTCTTTAAAAACAAAAACATCCAGCTGGAACTGGACATTTTATTTTTTGTGGTGATGAAGTTAGTGAGAATGTAGAAGACACGACGACCGTTTTGGGTTTGGATCGGCAGCATGAACGGCAAATTAAACCTGCAGCCGGCCTGAAAGCACGAGAAGCCTCCTGAGAAAAGATTTAACCAAGAAAACCAGCAAACAGACCATTTCTAAATTAAAGACTGACTGTTTGGGGATTTATAGTCTGTGCAGGTCAGCAGACTGGCCGAGTGCTTTTTGGATGGTAATAAATAGGAATGCCACAAACTGTAGACCAGAGGTGTCCAACATGAGGCCCGTGGTCCAAAAGTGGTCCTCCAGAGGGTCCAATCCGGCCCTCAGTGTAAAAATTACAGAGAAGACATTAACTGCAGATTAACTAAATTTAAATCATTTCTACAACATAAGTTGTTTGTATCCTGCAGTAAGTCCTCCATGCTTCAGACCCACACTGAATGCTTTGAGCCTTTTTAGACTCACTGATCTGGAAACAAACTGAGGTTTGATGTTGACATTTAACTTATTTTCATTAACACTGGTGTCATCCTGCGGGTCAAACTGACTTGTTCTAAAGTCTGAAAATGTGAAAATATATATATATTCTCAGTGAAATTTCACATTTTTGGGAAATTTGAGCATTTTTTGGAGAAAAAATGTTTAAAAAAATAAATAAAAATGAATAAATCCAGCAAATTTCTCTGGATTTTGGTTGATTTTATGTCAATTTTCTTAAAGAAAATATTTGAAGTTTCACCGATGTATATATGGAATCACTAGATATTTTTTAGGATTTTTGAAAATATTTACAAGAATTTTCATGCAAAATGTTTTTTAAAAGAAAAGCTTTAGGGAAACTTTAAAGGAATTATTGGAATTTTAAGGTTTTGCAAATTTTCAGATATTTGGGGAATTTTTTTGCTGAATTTTTGGATTTTTTTCAGACAAAGAAAACTATTTGTTGATGTCCATAAATGAGGACAACTGGATGATTAAGAAAAAAAAATAATTCCATAAAAGCAAACATGTTCAGAACGCATTTCTTGCAGAATTTGAGGTTATTTACAGGTTATGATGTTATTTTACTGTTCCGGTACACTAGAGATCAACACGAGTCTGACTTCTGCTGTAGAACATCTGCTCCATCCAACACCACAGCTTAAATCCAGATCACTCACCAGCATGTCGCAGAGGTGGTCCGACCCGGAGCTGAAGCCGCTGGTCTCAGAGTCTTCAGGGCTGCTGGAGCGCGAGTCCAGGAAGGAGCTGGAGTCCAGCCGGTTAGCCATGCGAGCCATGCCGGGGAACTTCTCCAGGAAGTCAGCAGTCATGCTCATGGACTCGGGGGGCAGGTAGCCGGGGGCTTCCCCAGGAGGCTACTGAAGGGGCTGCCGAGCATGCCGAGCACTGCAGAACAGGAGAACCAATCAGAGCATTTAGCTACCGTTAGCATGTTTGAGCAAAGACTCAGAGGGATGCTGCCGGACAAACTCAGGACATTAAAGGAGAGCCAGGTGTGTGTGCTGAATCTGCAGACGCTCATTGATTCATCAGAACTTCTAAAAGCAGAAGGTGGTTCTGATGTTCTGCCAAAAGCTTCAAGTAGTTTTCACTTTTACATTTGACTGCTATTAATATGAAACAATGCCCCCCCCATGACCGATTCATCGTCATCTTTTCCAAACAGCAGCTCTTCCTCAGCACATTACTGTGAGGCTCTGAGGATTATTCAGCTGCATTCAAAGCTCTGTCCCACTTTGTTTCAGGCCCAGTTTAGAAGCTCTAATGAAGTTTTAGCGGGTTGGTTTGGACACGCAGCGGTAAATCTACGCCGCTTCAAATGGGTCACGATAAATGGGGCGTCCAACGCTGCTAAAGACGGACTCATCTTAAAACCGAGCAGCTCCTTAGATATCAGCTTTCAAGCATGTTTTCTAACTAAACCTCAACATCCCAGCATCAGGACTGATCAACAGGTAACAGATCCATGTTTAAACAGACTCAGGGGAAAGGAAAAGTAGCTTCAGCAGCTGGTTTTTGTGCCGGGCGGATTTCTAGAGATGCAGCAAAGCAAAAGTGCCACATCATCCTCCCTGGTGACGCTACAGCCGTTCACACACAGACGGCTGCTGTTCACACATTTCAACGTTAATGAGGGCTGCAGATAAATCAGGAAAAACACACCAACGTGTCACAATCTGACCAGTAAACAAGGGTCACGCCAGCAAACAAACTCCTGAAAACATGAACACCACCAGGAGCTGAGTCCTTACTGGAGGGGGAGCTGGTCTGGACGTGCGACGGGGAGGTGTGATCCGTCTCCTGGCTGCTCCAGGGTCGGTCCCAGCCGGACAGGCTGAGGGACTGGAGGCCCAGGCCCAGGTCTGAGACGCCCAGCGGGCCCCTGGACGACGCCATCTCCTGGGAGCCGGGCATGTTGGGGAAAAGCATCCTCCTGCTGCCCACCGCAGCCAGCTCCGACTCTGTTTGGAGATCCGACAGAGAGAGAGTTAGACACCACAAAAAACAACAAAACACGTTTCTAAAAGTCAGTCAAAAAAAGAAATGCATCTGCTAAACCAAACTTGTCCTCCTCGCATGAAGCTAACCTGCTGCCTCTGTGCCCGGTGCAACTGCCATGCATCTCCGTCCGCATCACTGACCCACCTAGCAGCATGTGACATGGCTGCTGATGCACTCACACACCCCTGCTAATGACATCAGCTCCCCTCCCTCCTCCTGACAACTGTGGAATGAAAAATTCCTGCTGGAGCTACAGGCTTGTTGATAGAAGAGCCGTCCCTCGTCCAGAAGACGGCTGCTGTTAGCGCCACCGTTTACCACCACCGCTGCTGCTTTACTGAGTCTGCCTTGTTTCCTGACAGAGGGGAGGAGGAGGGAGGAGGCAGAGCTACAGGGAGGGAGGCAGCATGGGAGCAAATGACTCAGCACACTCCAACTAGAAAGTATTCAGACTCCAGGAAGCACAGAGTTGCATTTTAAAACCAGCTGCTGTGATTTCACCTGATTTGTGCACAACAGGAAGCAGCAGAACGCCGCCGTAGAACGAACGCCGCCGTAGAAGCGGCAGAACACTCAGATGCTGATTTGCACCGCCAGCTCCTCCCTTCCCTCTCCTGGAAAGCTTCCAGCCCTGATTCAGCAAACATCCAGCCGGCTAGATGGGCCACAGAGGCCACAACTTCAGCTCTGTTTGCACCAATTCCCTCCACTTTTAGTGAACATTTAGGTTAAACTGCTGCTTTGCTTCATAAAACTGCTCAAAACCTTCAGGTTTGGTCTAAAAAAGGAGCCGTAGCCACAAATGCAGACGAGCCTTTAAAGGGGAACTTTGTTTTTTTCCAACCTGGGGTCTGTTTTCATGTCATTTCATACATGTGAGTGATGGAGAAATGAGTTTTTGACATAGCTCCAGTATTTAGCCAGGCAGGCAGCTTAGCAGCTCAGCTAGCAGCTCAGCTAGCAGCTCGGCTAGCGAAAAGTATGGGGCAACTGGCCCCCCCGCATCAAAGTCCACCCTAACGTGCTTTCCCCCCCACACTGACTGGCTCAGATAGTCTCAATGAGTGTCCCACAACATGCTAGAGATGAGAAGTGAACGAAAACCTCCACATTACTTGGTGATCGCTCTTTGTTGTGGTCTGTATCTAAAGCTCAGGACGCTAGAAAGCAAATCTCGTTCTGAAATCGAGAAATAGCCCGCACCAGGGTCAAGTTGCCCCATACTTTTCGCCAGCTGAGCTGCCTGGCTAAATACTGGAGCTATGTTGAAGATTCATTTCTCCATCGCTCACATGTATGAAATGACATGAAAACAGACCCCAGGTTGGAAAAAAAAAATAAAGTTCCCCTTTAAGAGAATTAATTCAAAGAAAAGATACTGACGTTGAGCCTAAATCTTGGCAAATCTCACTCCTGGAGGTAAAAAAAGCAGCACTTGGAAGTGGTGCAGTGCTGCAGAGCAGCGATGCAGCATGAATCAGCTGCTGGCAGCCGGACGCTGAAGACGAGGAGGTTCAGGAGATTTAACCTCACACTGAACACTAAATGACGTCTTAGGGCCCTGATGTGGGGTCATTCTGGGGTTTTTAGGTCCGAAAGGTGCAACAAAAACAAATTAATGTCCAGCAGCAGCAGAACCCAAACCTGAGTTCCTCCTGGATCAGTGGGTCTGATGGGGTTTGCAGAATAAAGACCTTTAAGAGCCTGCTTTGAGGGTCTGCTGCAGCTTTAACTACAATTAAAAGATTTTAACTAATAATGAAATTAGCACTTAGTCTTTGAATTTTCTAACATCTTCCCAAAAGTGAGGTCTAAAAACTAAAACTTATCCTTTTAGAAACATGCAGAAAACACTCAATTTCACCACAAATTATAAATACACAATAAAATGCTTCCAAAGTCAAACATAACTTTATTTCTGGTGCTTACTTTAACTTCAGCTCCTCAGTGCAGAACTGCTTTAGTCATTTAGCTGTAATGTGCAGAAAAAAAGCTGATTTTTTATTAACTACTATCTGAACTAAACCCAGACATTTAATCATGAAAATACCACTCAGTGGAAGCTCCCTGGACTTGACAGATTTTAGCAGTTAAGATACAAAACACTCAGTTTTATGACAAAATAATAAAAACTGTTAAATTCAACTAAAGCTAAACTTCAGACTATATTTTTGGTTCATGTTTTAACTTCACTGCAGAAGTTCTTCAACTTTAACCACAATGTGCAGAAATTAGTCAGTTTCACAATAAAGATTTTAACAAACAAATCCAACTAAAGATAAACTTTAGACTAAAACACTGGACTCTGTTTCACTTCTGCGACATGCTCAGCTTTTCAGCTCTTACTGTGCAGACATGATGGACCAAACCTTTATCCTGTCATTTCTGCACAATCAGAGCTAAACAGCTGAAGAAATGCCGATTATAGACGGACTACAGTCTGTCTGTCCCTCCACAGCATCTCTCTAACTTTACGGCTGCAGCTCTAAACTGAACCAACATGGAGCCAAACTTTAACTTTTCTTGCTTTTCCTGCTCCAAAGTGCTCAAATAAATAAATAACTGCCATGTGCAGGAAATAGTTCAATGTAACAGTAAAATATTTGGAAAAAAGCAATTAAATACAACAGAGGTCAGACTTTAGATTATAGTTTAGTGTCTGCTTTAATTGTAGTGAGATTCTCAGTGCAGCATTTCTTTAACGTTAGCCATTTAGCTCTTAATGTGCAGAAAACAGCTGCATTTTTAGGATATTTTATGGCTGAAATCGAGTAAGGCCAAATTTTAGAATGCATTTTAGGAGTCTGCTTCAGCTTTACCCATGTAGCTCTTAACGTGCAGAAAACAGCTGTATATTTAGGACATTTATGGTGAAATTGAGGTAGGCAAAATTTCAGACAGTATGTTAGGAATTTGCTTCACTTCAGTTAGACGCTGAAGTTTCTATCTCTGCTCATTGCAGCATCTCTTTAACTTTACGGCTGCAGCTCCAAACTGAACCAGCATGGAGCCAAACTTTAACTTCTCTGGCTTTTCCTGCTCCACAGCTTGGTGTAAATCAGGCCGTTTTACCGCTGAGCAGGTCGGGCTTCTTGCCCCCCGTGGGGGTGGTGCAGACCCCGGTGAAGTCCAGAGAGTTGCCCAGCATCGTGTTCATCCTGCGGAAGATGTCCGCGTTGCTGCAGGAGGTCAGAGCCGGAGAGTCGGAGTCCGGACTATCCGGCCTGCGGGCATCTTTTCTCTGCAGGAGGAACCGAGAATTAACCCAAAACTCATCCTGAAAGTTAAACTCAGGGTTTGGACACAACAGGATGAGATAAACCAAGTTTTCAGACACGTTGCAGCGTTTGTCTAACGGAGTTTACGGAGGCGCCGTTTGTAGTTTGACTCTAAAGGTCACAGAGACACAGTTAACCGTAAGAAACCCTCAGAGCGGATTAATTCAGTTTAACTCACCAGAGAAAACGCCATGATAGAGCTCTGCTACAGGAGAATCCGCACAACAAACGCTCTGCTGGGGGAAAACCGCATTTTTATCCCGTTAATTAGACTAATTTAGGGAACGTGCGCTGCGCGAATCACGGCACCGCGAGACCTCCGCGTGTTCACGCGCTGCACATCAAAGAGCGGCGCGGGGTCACGTGACCCTGAAGTTTAATTTAATTTAAAATAAAATTATTGATTTATTTATTTAAAATAAAAATGACAGATTGCAGTTTCAGTGTGCAGGAGGTTTGGATTCATTTTTTAAAATATTTATAATTGCAATAAATTAATTAGATACTACCTTTTTCTATTTTAGTCTTATTTTAGCTTTACGTTTTATAGGTCTCCAGTCTATCACAGAGCCACACATGTAAATGAAATATGAAAATATAACAAACATTTCTACTTAGCCTGATTATCAGACTGTACTATGTCAATGGATGGATCCCAAATGGTGGAACAAACTACCAAACTCTAAGTTCTGCTGAGTCCCTTTCTACTTTTAAGAGACAATTGAAGACTCAATTGTTCAGAGAACACCTAGGCACTTAATCTGACTCCACCTTAGGGGTAGAATAAGTCAGGTGGTCCAAAACCCAGCACTTATTTAGTGCTGACAAAGTTGGAAAAAAAAAGGGGGGGGGGTTGGCAATTCTTCTGCAGCTTGATGGCAACACCTTTGACCAATCGCACTTGAAGCACTTTTGCACTGCTACAGGTTTTTCCTTATGTCTGAATTCTTGCTTGTGTTGTACGTCGCTTTGGACAAAAGCGTCTGCTAAATGAAACTGTAGAATTGTAGGATGGATGGATGGATGGATGATAATGGATGATGGATGGATGGATGGATGGATGATGGATTATGGATGGATGGATGGATGGATGATGGATGGATGATGGATGGATGGATGGATGGATGATGGATTATGGATGGATGATGGATAATGGATGGATGGATGATGGATTATGGATGGATGATGGATAATGGATGGATGGATGATGGATGGATGATGGATGGATGATGGATGGATGATGGATGGATGGATGGATGATAGATGAATGGATGGATGGATGATGGTTGGATGATGGATGGATAGATGGATGCATGATGAATGGATGGATGATGGATGGATGGATGGATGGATGGATGATGGATGGATGGATGATGGTTGGATGATGGATGGATAGATGGATGCATGATGAATGGATGGATGATGGATGGATGGATGGATGGATGGATGGATGATGGATGGATGGATGATGGATGGATGGATGATGGTTGGATGATGGATGGATGGATGGATGGATGGATGGATGATGGATGATGGATGATGGATGGATGATGGATTGATGATGGGTGGATGGATGGATGGATGATGGATGATGGATGGATGGATGGATTGATGATGGATGGATGGATGGATGGATGGATGATGGATGGATGATCAACAGTTTGATCAGCACTGTAATTCGTTGTCAAAAAGCTAAAATGGTTTCTGTTTTTAATGAAAAGTTTCCTTTGTAGGGATGTGTAATTCCCACATTAAAGTAACACAGTAAACATGATAAATTTATGGAATATGATGCACTGTTGTAGATTAAACTACATAAATTAATTAAGATGAGAGTGTGAAGATGAAAAACACCTTTTAACAGGATAAAACCTCTGGCAGATCCATGCTCAGAGAGGGTAGATACCTGCCTCACCTGTTAGGAGAGAGTAGAGGACGGGATAGTAGATTAAAAAAACACAAATAACTATGCAGAACAAACACACATGTTCTAAATACTGATGAGGACAATTCCCTGCAGCAACATGATGGCCTGAAGTAGTGAAAACAGTTCATAGAAGGTGGAGTTGGATGTAAACAGACCGGTTCAGTATGGAAATAGGAGGTGCAACTAAAGTAGGTATGTGCAGATACTATCTCTGTTTAAACTGTACAAAAAACAGACAAAGATTTTCACATTTTATTCCACATTTGATCCCACTGTTAAAGAAAGGTCGAAAATATGAGCTGGTTTATCTAGTGATGACATCTGGAGTCTGTTTGTGTTTAAACTGAGATTCACAGCAGAGAGGCTGACTGAATATAAATAGGATCCAACTGATAAACTGATTAGTTTCAGCCACAAACACCACAATAGGAGAGTCTGAGGAGCAAATGATTGATTGAACATGTCAGAAAAGTAATCTGGAGCCATTTTAAGGCAGCTACAGATCCAGAAATCATCTGTTTAAAGAGCATGGTCCAGCAAACTACCAGCTGCTGCTGAGAGACGACTGGTCAGGATGAACCTAGAACCAACCAAGAACCATCAGAAAGCAGGTCTGGATGGATGAGAAGCTGCTGGAGCACAGCTGTCAGTGTCCACAGGGTTCTAGAGGATCCATGAAGGAGGAAGTTCTTCCTCTAGAAGTAGAACCTTAAAGCTCCACTCATCACATGGACAAAGAAAAGACCTTCTGGAGGGAAGTTCTGAGGTCAGATGGAACACAAACTGAAGGTGAGGCCTTCAACCCCAAGAACATCAAACCGCCTGTGAAGTGCAGTGGTGGCAGTATCATGCTCTGTGGAACAGAAGCTTTACACAAAGTTAATGGAATAATGAAGAAGGATGTGGATTACCTCCACGTTTATCAGGAAAACTTAAGACTGGATCTTGAGTTGGGTTTTATAACAGGACAAAGACCTCAAACACATAAAAAGTGGTTCAGAAGCGACTAAATGAGACTAAAGTTAAGGTTTCAGGGCGGCTTCCTCTAAGCTCTGAACTAAATCTGACCTGGAACTTGTGGATCGGCCAGAAGAACCAAGTCTGGGTCAGAAAACCCACAAATTTAGTTGAACTTCACCAGTTCTGTGAAGACGAGGGTCAAAGACAAACCAGGAGGCTATAGACGGCTGCTGTTCAGATTAATACTGGGGTTACTGAATGTATGTTTGTGATTGAACAGATTTAGTAACATTTCCAAACAAAATATAAAAATTCTGAGAAAAAAAACATAATAAATGATTGTTATAGGTGGTGTTTCTGAGCATACAGAAACTTTTCTTCATGACTGTTCATCCTGGAGGTTCTGCTTCTTCTCTGCAGCTGTTTCCCTCCTGCTGCTATGTTGGAGTTAAACCAGTAGAGGGCGACAAAGTCCAGCATTAAAACACCTCCAGGCCTCCAGGAACCTTCTGTTGTTCTAACAAGACGCAGTTCATCTTTCTCCATCTGTAGCAGGCTAATATCTGACAGAACTGAATGAAATAAAAGAAGAAATGCATCAGAAGATCTGCCACATGTCTCTGAAACCTGCTGATCATGAATGTAAAGATATGAACGCTTAAATAGATTTAGTTGTTTTGCTGTTTCTACATGATGTCGATAAATACATAAAAATCTCCATTTGATTAAATAAATCAGCTGCTATCCAAGTGTTTGATTCTGAGTCTCATCTCTCATAAAATGCCTCCTTCAGTTCAAACTTCAGTTCAAACTGAAGAGGCCTTCTGGAAACTGAAGCTAATTTGATCATTTTAACTCTTAAATATCCCTGGACTGAGAATCTTCACTTACATCATCTCTCATTTGGCTCTAATCCTGACATAAGATGCTGGAATTTGTTGATTTCTGAAGCCGCAGACCCACCAGCAACACAACGGTTACAGAATATATGAAAATAGCGTTTAATCCAGAACTTACGGACCTTTCTGCAGAGACAGGAGATGTTTAAGCAGCAGAGAAAAGGAAACGCTGTGCAGATCCTCATCTTCACGCTCTCTATTGATTTCATGTCAATCCAAATATTCTGTGTGAAAGTGAAGTGAAATGACCCGTTTCTGTCCACGAAGGGCGAACGGCTCTGTCCGGACAGAATATCTAGGAGCCGTCTGTCTGCTGGTTTACAGATATTTTCACTTATTTCCTCTAAATCTGTGGATTATTTTATGATTTAGGTTTTCTTAAAAGGCTTTTATTTCAGAGTCTTTGATGTCTGGTTTGATCTGACAAACATTCAGCATTTCTGCTTCCTGAGAACCATCCGTTGTCTTTAGGACTATTTTGTCTTTTATATGATTTCCTTTTAATTTATTATTTTTCTGATTGAGTTTTTTATAAAAGGCCATTATTTCAGAGGAATGCCTTGAAATGTTTGGCTTGATTTTACTAAGAAACATGCAACATATATGTTGTTTTTAAGAGCATTTACAGCTATTTTCACTGTCATTTATTTTGCTTTAATCTGGGGTTCTTTTTCTGATTTAGCTTTTCTTAACAGGCCTTTATTTCAGGGTCTTTAAATGTCTGGTTTGATCGAAGCAAGAACAATGCAACACATTTGTTTCTTGGGAACCGTCTGTCTGCTGGTTTAAAGCTTTTTCAGTTATTTCCTTTAAACCTGTGGATTATTTTTATGATTTAGTTCAGAAAACATCCTTCAGCATTTCAGGGTGGTGTTTTTAAATGTCTGCTTTGATCTGAAACAGAAAAACTTTTTGAGAATCAGTTTTTATTTCAAGAACTATATTCTTGTCATTTATATAATTCCCATTTATTTTATGAATTATTTCTCTCATAGGTGCAATCTTTAAATGTCTGGTTTGATGTGACTGAAAAACATTCAACGTTTCCTTCTTGGAAACCGTCTTTTTGTTTTAGAACTATTTTAATTTTCATTTACATTATTTTGTTTTATCTGTGGATTATTTTTGTGATCTGTTATTGACATTATTTTGTGGATTATTTTTGCTGATTTAGTTCAGAAAATGTCAGTCATTTCAGGATAAAGTCTTTAAATGTCTGATTTAGAAACATGCAGAAAATCTGCAAACCCTCCTAGATGAGGATCTGCAAGAAGCACATAAAACTGAAATTAGTTGCATTTTCATTTTGATGGTTAGGCAATGAGAAAAACATACGCTGACATTAAAGGTTGAACTTTCATGCTTCAGTTTAAATTCACTAAAAGCCTGTTTTATTAAAAGAAGACTAAATGTAGAAGTAAAAACAGTAAATGCGGCCGTGATGAAGCCGTCATTGGGTCAGATGCTGTAAATGCAGCGTGACTCAGTCCTGTTGAATTTAATTATCCCAGCATGGCCACATGTTAACCAGCAGCTGGTCATACTGAAAACACTCAGGAGTCTCTGGAGGATCCTCACGGTCGGCTGAGCTTCTCAGCAGCTCATGAGTGCAGAGAGTGGAGGTCAGAGCCACACATGATGCAAACAGACACTAATGCAGCGGTGCATTACAAATGAAAAGCTCAATTATTGATGCCAACATCTGACGTCTGCATTTCTGCGAGCCTTTAGCTTTGATTGGTCGCCACGGCGATGAATGACAGATGCCAGAGATATGCATTCACTTTTATTCATAAGATGGGATTATTATTTTTTACATCTTATGCACAGCAGATACAAAGACAAACATGTTTCTAAACCACAAACTAAATTCCTCCATCAGTCTAATCCTGCTTCCCATTTCAAAATGGCCCCCAAAAAGCAACCCGTCACGTTTGTAGTCCAGTTTCACATTCTGGAAAGATCCTTTTACAGCAATCTCATGTTAGCAGAATGGCACAAGCCACCTTCAGAATACTTCCATTCATTTTTTATTTTATTTTGACAGATACCCACTTCCCCTTTAAACAAATTGCACTTTTAAAACTACTTCAACAAGATTATAGGATCAAAAAATTAACACCAAAGAACACAAGAGACGACTAAACATCCAACTTATACAGGTTCATTATTTAGTTGCACAAAAATGCATAAATATACATCACGCAAAAAGAAGTACAAAAACATTTGTACTTTCCTTTTTTGCTCAAATAATGACAGACATTGATATGATCATCAGGACTGGGATTGTCAGAACGTCAGGGATGCATTCACAAGGTCCATGCGAGATAAGCCATTTACACAACAGCCTAGCGTCCACAGAGGTAAGACCAAGGTTCTACAGAAAACAAAACATGTTGCTGTCTAGGCCGAGAACACGGCAACACAAACACTAAGAAAATTAGGATACACAGAACTCTGCGTTCTAAATTCATGCCAAAAAGACTTGAACATGCAAAGACTTAACGCTTCTAAACCTCCCAGAGCAGCGGCCACCCGAGGAAGGACTAGCTTAACAACGGTAACTTCAAATGCGGCAATTTTCCCTCAGCAAGTATGATCCATGGAGTTTGAACGGGTTTTGCATGAGGCTTTCATTTTGAAGTGCTAAGATGGTACCGCGATAGTTGCCAAGGATGAGCTTAGATTGTCGACAGCAAGATGGGTTTAACTCAGACTCCCCCCAGAGACAATCGGGAGGAGATATAAATACTGATTGTTTATAATAATGCACATCTGTCCATTAAATAAACCTGATTAAATTAACGAAGAGCTCGGCAAACCTCACTTCAGCTGGACAAAGGTGTGGTTTCCAGAGGCCTGGAGGGAAATAGAAGAGAAACACCAGTGAGTCCAACACGCTGTTCATCTTTCATTTCAAACAAAGTGAGTTTTAAAAGGATAAAGCTGGCGTTATTCTGTTGGCTTCTGTGGCCTCGGCTCCACACAACTCATTCAGAAAAAAGGTTGTACGTTTTTAAACAGAAACCAAAGAGGAGTATAAAGTGGATTTACTGAGGACCAGATTAAAACATCTGATGCAGTAAATGGTGAAGATTAAATGAGTGTCTATGGCAGAAAAATGAGCTTCATCACCTGTTCAAAGGTGAAATTCAACATTTTTCTTTAAAGAATTACCATGAAAATGCCAAAAGACTTTGAACTGATCGTACTGAGCATCCTAAAGCCCAACAGCTCGTCTCTCTGGGCCAAAAGGTACCAAAAATAACTTCCAAACTTCTTCTCTAGATGGCATTTTCCTCGGTGAAGTAAAAACTCACTCGTGCATTAAATTTGAGTTAATTTGTGAATGAAAAATGAGTAAAAAGGTGAGCAGCTTTATTTATGCAGCAAAAACACAAAAGTTAATCCAAATGAAAAGTGACAGAAACCAGAAGAAAGTTTGCTAAAAATCCCAGTGTACAGATGTTTGTATAGACAGTTGGAGGCCGAGTCACTGTTTGGGGAAGTCCTGATTAATGTGTGGATCTTTTTTGTTCACAGAATTCACTTCCAGCCTTCTCCTTTAAACACAAATTCACTTTCAAGCATTTTCACTTGCACAGTTTCAGTTAAACATTCTGTCGGTTTGACATCAGTCAGAGGACTAAAAGAAGAAAAACACGGTTTGACCAAAGGTTACTCACTAAATATCTAACAAAACTGCCGGGACTTCCATCCAGGCTGGGAAGTCTCAGAGGGAGTGGGGTACCAGCGCATCTAAAGAAACACAAACACAGTCATGTACACCAGAACCAGAACCATCATCCATCAACAGGTTTCCGTCTACAGGCCGGTAGGTCTGGCCCTTTAAGCCGGGCTCTCTGCAGCCGTGGGAATGTGGGTCACAGAGCTCAGAGGACAATAGTCGGAGTAATTAAGGGAAATGTGGAGAAGCTCTCCATGTGTTCAACATGTCCACACCTGTGGCTGAACCAGAACCAGGTCTCTGCTCAGCTCAACAGTTGTTTCTGACATTTGCCGTCTCAGTCCAGCCGCCGCTCGTTTAGGGATCAGGACGTTTTAGGGATCTTTCATCAGAATGCAATTAGAAGGCCTGTTGTGCTGCTCAGCTCAGCTTATGTTCCAACGGGAACGTGGACAGCAAGTTGGCACTTCCAGAGAACCCATCAGTCTGACAATTTCTCCAAGCAAATGCTTCACATTCCTCAGTCTCTAGTGTCCAGCAGATATCTGCCCACCTCTCCCTGCTTTACAGGAGGAAGTTAGCCAACGATGAACTTTAAATGACCCAACCACACAAATATTTTCCATTGCCATTGTTACCAGAAAGCCCCGCCCACTCCCAGCGTTTAGACTGCACCGTAAACACTCTGGTCCGTTCCTGCTCCCGAATCTCCCACAGTGGATTAATAATCCTATTTACAGCAGTCGCCATGTTTAGACTGAGTTTAGCAAACTAGACTCAAAATAAAACCCGACGTCAGACCCCATCACTGGCAGCACGTTAACCCTCTGAACTCCAGTACTTTCTGGTATTTTACTCCATTTTTACTGAAATATAAAATCCTGCACATCCTGAAAACATCCCAGCTGGGTCTAGAAGCAGAGAGAACTCTAAAATATAAAATGCCACAAAAAATATCACAAAAACTGAAGTTGAATTCCTTTGGTTATTTGGTGAAGGGTTTAGTTCAGCCAACTGCCTGAAACACACCCTTCACCTTAAGAGGACCTGGACGACCGAGAACCTTCAGACATGTTTGATTATTTGGACAAACGGAGGCTCTACACGATATTTTCCTGTTCAGATTACACAGCCTGCAGTTCAACCAAAAATAAATAAATCAATCCTTGAATGTTTCTGTGACTGTAGCTGAATCACTCGTGGCTTCATGGTTCGTCAGTTAGAGAAGAATGTTTAGCTTTTTATGAGTAAATGGTTTATTCTGATTAACTTTTAAATGTGACGTCTGGAATAAAGATTTGATGAAGTTCTTCCAACAGAACGGCACATCACAGGCTTATTAAAGGAATGTTCTGTTTTTACAGTTTCTGGCTCTGATAAATGGAGCATTTTGACCATTTTTTAATATTTTAGACAAAATGTCTTTCAAACCCAGTTCTGGGTTGAGGGGATCAGTCTGCTGTAGATGTTTCCTCTGGGATGAATGAAGCAGATCTTATCGTATCTTAGATGAACCTGAAGTCTGGATAAAGCTTCATACAAAAACACACATTTTAGAATAATTCCTTCTAGAGTCCAGCTCCAGAATAAAATCTGGAGTTTTAGAGAGAAAACGGCTCCATTAAAGGAAACCTTCAGGATCTTCTTCATCCACAAACCCAGAGCCAAAACAGACGATAAAATCCGCAGAAGTTCTAAGGTTTCACCGCATCATCTCCATCCAGACCTTCTCCAGATCCTTTAGAGAAAACTCAGCTCCACCTTTTATAGTATTCAGACTGGCCATGAGTTCAGCATCCCATAATAACTGACTTCATCACATCTCTGCTGCTGTAGAAACAGAGGACCAGAGATGGACCACAGGGTTTACCAAGGGGGACGGTCCCGCTAGTAATTTGCTCATCTGGTTCCAGGATTACACATCATCCCTCAAACTCTAGTTGCAGCTGAACTGGACAAACAGTGAAACACTAAAACTTTTAGAGAAATTAATCATGCATGCTGAGCAGTGGCAGGTGCTCGTTAATCTGGTGTCTATGACGTCTTCCTGAACATCAGAACGTTCACTGAAGCTACGAGAAGAGAAGAAGAAGAACACACACCGGTTGGTCCCTCACCTGGGCGTGGAGGGCGGCAGCAGCGGCGGCGGCTGCTGGGTAGGTGAAGGCAGCGTGGGGCAGGCCGGGGGTCAGCTCCGTGGTGTACAGGGGGTACGGGGTCCAGGCATCCGGGGACGCTGGGATCAGCGCTGCCCCCGTCAGGTCATCTGGAGGAAACAAACAGCTGACTGACCTCTGAGCATCAGGAAGATCAACACAGGCTGGAACATGGAGATGTGGAATAAAACACGGAGATGTTCTGTTGTCGTTTAGGTTTAGAACCGAATGAACGCTTTCTATCACTGAGACAAGAAAATTAATATAAGGATATAGGAGGCTCATTCCATCTCAGATCATCCTTCTGCTCAAACACCTCATTTACTTCAATATTTAACCCTTTTATGGTCAGGAGACATTTTAAATTGTATTCGTGTCACTTTTGATCCATGCTGAGCACCAAAGGGTTAAAACTTAAATACTTTCCTCCATAGTTTTAGTTAAAGTTTCCCATCAACCCTCTTTCAGCACATTTTTTCATGTTTGGACGTGAAACTTAGGAACCATGAAGCATAAAAGACTGAAATCAGCTTTTTCCTCATAACATCATTCATTCAGAACCTAAACATCAGACCAGTGGATCATCTGAGATTCTGGTTGAAGAGTTGAACTCTTAAACTGAAGTCTTCATGAAAAGTTCCTGCTCCGAGCATCCATTAACTATTAATCCATTAAGATAACTAGTGATATTTTCTGAACTAAATGTGGTCAGAATGATCCAAAATACAACCCAGAGCAGAGTTACATTATTATTGTGCTGATTAAAGTTATTTTCATTGAACTTTTACAATGATTGATCAGATTTCAGAAGTTCTGGTTCTACTGCCAGATGGACAGATCCAAACTATTCTCCAGATTTAAACTAAGCAAATATGTGTTTAATAAAGGGTATATTTTTCATAATAAAAAGTCTGTTTTGTATTATTCTGACATGCAGCTATGTGTGGTCCAGAAAATATCACCTGATAACTTCTATAATATCATTTAACTTGTTTGTGGTCCGAGCAAGTCCATCTGGGAGGAGACCCCGGGGAAGACCCAGAACTCGCTGGAGGGATTATACATCTCATCTGGCCTGGGAACGCCTCGGGATCCCCAAGGAAGAGGTGGAAAGCGTTGCTGGGGGAACATCTGGAACGACCTGCTTCATCTGCTGCCTCCGCGACCCGGTCCCGGATAAGCGGAAGAAAATGGATGGATGGATTGTTCGTGGTCAAAGATGGGATTTATACGACTTTCTAGCATATTTCAGCTCCCAATAATCAGATAATTTAATTAACTTTCCCAGTATTGTGGAGTCGGACTCGTTTCCAGTGATTATTCCAACAGTGAAAATCCTTCACCTTCAATCGTTTTAGTGAATGTCGTTTAAATGTCAAAGTGCAATAAAAATGTGCTGAAAGCAGGTCGACAGTAGCCTAGCCACGCTAGACAACCCACGGCAACGAATTTAATTCTCTGCCAGGGTGGGTCTAGTTACCCTCCATAAGGCTCGAGGTTGGATTCTCCTAAAACTGGCCGGACCAATCACCATGAAGTGTAGAGTCAGAAGGCGGGCGTAACGAAGTGACGACAGAGGCGTGACGATTCTGACAGAAACAACCGGAAACAACCATAGAAACAAGGATAGACAAGAAGTTGGCTGCGCACAATAAACAGTTATCTTTGGACTCGGCTTTGGCCACAGCCCTTAAAGATTTGAAGCTAAAATTCAACTTGAAAGATAAACAAAGGACGGCACTGAAGTGTTTCATTGAGAAGAAAGACGTATTGTATGTATAAATAAGGCTTCACCGAACTCCCGCATCCTCCGATTTCCGGCGCTCTAGGATCTACGTCAGCCTATTCGCAGCTAGGCCAGGTCGACGGGGCACTTTTTCAAAAAATTTCAGCCGAATCAAAGACGTCTGAGGAGAAACTGTGATGGTTTGAGCTGGAATGACTCGAGGAGCCACCAGACCGGATTTATCTTCATTTTATTAATACGTAGAAAAGCCGAGATGCTTCATCGCATTAAAGTCAGCAGATGACACAAAAGTCCTGCCGGTTGGACGAGAACTAACCTATTTCTGTTCGGAACTGTGAGGAAAAGATGCAACTTTAAGTAAAACGTTTAATATTTCAATACTGCAGCTCTCTAGCGCCCCCTTCCTGTAAAATCTGGTCTGATCCAATCAACAACAACCGAACGAACCCAGCGACGTCTAAGAACCCCGTTAGGACCTCCTCAGCTGGACAGAAGCAGAGAACTGAGATGAAACATGCATGTGGAGGTGAGTTAGTCCTTGTTTGTTAGATATCTGACCGTTTAAACTCCACCATGTTCTGAGCGTAATGAAGAACCAGGTACCGAGGTGAGAGTGGATGAGCCTAGAGTGGTGCAGCCGTAGAACTTACATGGGTCCCGTGCAATGAAGTGAGCTCCTAGAGCGGGGTGGATATTTGTGGGGTTCGGTGTGGCCATCAGCTTACTCTTTGCCATCTTCGTGTTGGCTTTAGCAAACTCTAAGCGCAGGGTCTGGGGGCTTTCGGGGTCAAAACGGATTCCCTGGGGGAGAGACGGAGGAGGGAGGAAGGGGAGATAGTATAGTAAGGGAGGTGGGCTGAGTCTGAGGGTTTATCTCAGAGTCTCACACGGCCTCCTGTCCTCAGTTTCATACTCAGGATGCATCCTTCAGCTCGCTGGGTGTAAAAAAAAAAAAAAACACCCTGCTCCTCCTGACTGCTTTTATTGAACCAATAAAAGCTTCAAAAACGAAAAAGAAAAACAAAGAGGGGCTGAAGGATGCACTCAGAATATTCCAACACCCGCTTCTTCCTCGTGATGAAACCAACAGGAGGAAGAGCAGGAGAGGAGGAAGAGGAGGCCGATGGTGAGGCTCTGAGCGGCATGTTAAACCCTGCTGTGTTGTGGTGCCCTAAGCGTCGTGCCCACATGCAGGTGAGTATCTGGTGTGTGTGTTTGTGTGTTTGTGTGTGACTGCTGGCTATACAGAGTGTTAGATCTGCCAACGTGGGCTACTGGTGACAACATGAGAGCTTCCACTACTGAAGATGTGTCCAGATCAACACTACACATGTGGCTAGACAGAAGTACAGTAAAAGCAGTGATATGCAAAATGAGGAGAGCTAAACCAGACTAGAAGGATGTAAGGTCAAAGTAAACTACCGTAAGGCTACGGGATTCTGGCCTCTTTCCAAAAATGAGCCTGCCATTGAATTATAGAAGACAAAACGGTTGGCTTTGAGAAACTTAAGGAGAGAGAAGCTGTTTTCCCCCCCAGTCATTCCTTTTTCTTCAGGTTTCAACAAAAAAAAAAAAAAAAAAAGGTTAGAACAAGTCTAGTAATTAAAAGATTTGATAAAAGGGGGAAATAATCAGACAGTAAAACCTCAATGCACAACCAGGAGAAATAAATCCATGCTTACATTCAGTGCATTTTTAGCAGCTTCAGCTCCAGATCGACTGTCGAAGGTTACAAACCCGACAGGCTGCAGGACAAGAAGAAGAAACACTCAGAAAACCCAGGGTTTTACAGTTCAAATCAAAGAAAACTGGATGTTTTTTTACACCTTTAAGTTACAGATCCAGCATTAAAACACTGATGAAGGATCTCACCTGTTTGGACGTTAACTTAATCAGTGACCCTTCATAACCCTGTGGGGAAGAAAGATAGCCAATTATCCACCCTGCAGTCACATGCAGGAAGTCAGGCATGAACGCCTCGATATACGAAGAGAAACCTGCAGGAGGCTGCTCTGCTAAAACAAGGAACTAACCCTAACCTGCCCTCACAGCTAACAGAAGAACATGAACGTTCAGATTAACTTCCAAATAAAGCCTCAGGTTAAACAGCAGCAGGTTGTTAAAGAACGATGAGGACTGGAGGAGTTTTCCTGATAGATGAGGTCTCTGCTGATCCTGATTTACAGCCACAGAAAATTAAACAGCTGTCAGAGGCCGAGATCTGAACCAGACTCAGTAGTTCAGAAACAAGGAGGGAATATTAGAAGATTTCCTCTGAAGAGCAGAAAGCTGTGGACCACTTTAACTCTGGATTAAATGCCGTGTTCACCCACCGCTGGAACAAAAGGAAACAGTTCTAATAACCTGAAGCCTTCACAACGGTAGCAGAGGAAACACAGATCTGGACTCAGTGGGCGAGCCGGGTCACGGACAGGATTGGTTGGCCAATCCCAGAGCTACTCATTTACACATTCCTCAGGAGCATCCATGTGGAGGGACACGGCTTCAGTGTTAGTTAGGACACGGGAGGGAGGGAGTCCAGGAAACAATGATGTGGCCTCATTTCCATATATGCAAATATGTGGACTGGACTGAAGGACGTACAAAAGGAAATAAACCTACTGTTAGCATCATGTGCTAAAACAGCTAATATTTACCCTCCTGTTGGCTTCATTTACAGCACCAAATGTCTGAAAAAAATCCAAAAATTCAGCAAAAAAAAAATTCCCCAGATTTCTGAAAATTTGCAAAACTTTCAGGAAGAAAATTCCAATAATTCCTTAAAAGTTGTATTTTTAAAATCCTCCAAATTTGGCATGAAAATTCTTGTAAATATTTTCAAAAATGAGTAAAAATCTTCCAAAAAAATCCTAAAAATATCTAAAGTGATTACATATACCGGGCTTTGCAAAAGTTCTGTTACACTTGCAAAATGAACAAAGATTTTTTGGTGCAATAAGATAATTTTTTATTTTCCAAATATTTCAATATATGTCTTAATGATAATATTAATCAGAAATGTGGCCACCCAAAAGTTTTATCTTATTGCACCAAAAAATCTTTGCGTTCATTTTCGTGAATGTCTCAACAACAGAACTTTTGCAAAGCCCGGTATGTCTGGAAAACTTCTAATATTTTCTTTTAAGAACATTCACATAAAATTATTTGAATGTTCTTAAACATTTTTTCCACCAAAAAATTTAAGAATTTCCCCAAAATGTTGAAAATGTGGACATCAGAAGTTTTGCTGTGAATTTTTTTTTTTTTTTTTTCCCACATTTTCAAACTTTAAAACGGATCAAACGGATCAAACTGACCCACAGGACGACATGAGTCACCTGAAGAACAACAGGTGCTTCAACACCTAAAAACAAACGTTCAGCTCCTCCATGAGCAGAAAATCCTTTTTACAAACTCTTTCCTGGATTTATTTCAACACAGCAGCTTCCACTGATCGAGTCTTTTATTCACCTTTAAATTCCTCCCTGAGCTCCACTATCACTGAACAAACATCATCCTGCTTCTGGAGAAATACGAGATGTTGAAACTCACCTTAAAAGGTCTGAAGAGCAGGTAAAGTTCTCGAGGTTTGATGTCCACCGGCAGGCCGCTGACAAACAGAGTTCGTACCTGCAGACAGAGTTCAGTGCATTTGGTCATTTTCATAAAATATTCTGAATTGTTAATATTTGGAGTCCTGTAAATAAATTCACCTCATTAACAACCAGTTTAATAAAGTGGAAAATAAAAACAGAAATCAGCAGGGAAGTTGGTGAAGTTTGCAGATTTTCATTTTTAAAAAAAAGACCAAATAAGTGAAAAGCAGAGAGTTCAGTGTGACCTGAAGCTGGACATGATCAGTCAACAATTACTAAAGACCACACAATACCAAAAGCTCAAGAGCAAAACAAGAGCAGTTACTACAGCAAATAGAGTAAATATTGAAAGGCCAGAAAGACCTAAAATGATGCACTGATGGAAAAGCAAAAGGCTAGAAAACCTTCTCTGATCCTCAGTTTGGAAGATGCTGCTTTAAACCCTCATTTAGGCCCAAATGGAGGCAGTCTGATCGGTTTTTGAACCATTTTTAGTTAGAAGGAAGTCATCTGTGGCTGTTTTAGGATTAAAAACACCACATTCAGCCCATGCTGCCGTTTCTACAGAACGTCCTGCTCCACACAGAACATCAGACGTTCTTTAACCTGAGATCCTCTTCAGGCCCGGCCGGTCCCTCCCCGGTTCAGGCCCGGCCGCCCCCCCGGTCCAGGCCGGGGCTGTTGGTGGTGGGGGGGGGGGGGGGGGGGGGGGGTAAAGGTGGCGGTGCAGGGCCCATTAGTTCCAGCCGGTGGGAGGCCCTCGGTACAATGGGGGCTGCCAGAGGAACAACAGCGCTCAGCGTGAATCCATTTCCTTCCTCTGACCCGTGGCCTCGGCTTCAGGTGGCGATCAGCAGCTGAAAGCTCCCAGCTGGACGCTCTGGAGATGTTTAAATTCACCCTCAGAGACGTGTGACTTTAAAGATCCACATGACGGTAAATTAACACTTAAAGAGCCTCGTTAGCTCTTAATTCAGGAGGAAAAAAGAATGTAGAAGTTCAGCTAAGAAAAGTCGCCCAGGCTTTATGAAGAAACAACAGGAACAATGGAGGAGCAGCAGAAGGCCGGAGCTCCTCTCAGAGTCTCCACGAGGAGTCATTAAGGAGGAAACACAGCCGGCCACACAGAAATAAAGCAGAAACAGAATTAATACTATCTGGATTTAAACTGATAAATTACAGAACTGTAGCAGGACACACTTTTTTTCAGCTTCATAAATCTGAAATGTTGACAGATGGATGTCAGGTTTTACCTCCAGGATTCAACGTGGATGTTTTAGACGCTTAAATAAAATAAATAACTAAAATATTCTAGAAATTCCAGCCCTGGAGTTTAAATTCAGTCATTTTCCTATAATACAGATTCTGCTTATTTTATTCAGCTGGTTTTGAAATTAAATGTGTTTTGGGGATTTGACAGCTTTGGTGCTCATAAACTCTGCAGTATAAATTAAATAAAACTTTTCATTTGATTTATAAGATTTTAAGTCAGAAAAACTGAGACTTCAGTAAAATGTGTTTTAAAGGAGGTAAAGAACAGCTTATTGCTAAAAACGTAAATTTAAATAGAGGCTCATTTTAAAGGAGCAGGAACAGAAAAATAAATGTCAGAATGTTGAATAAAAGCACATTTTGGAATATTTTCCTGAAAGCCGCGGACTGAATCCACAGGAGGAGCGTTTCCTCTGACTGACACTCACTGCTCCGGTTTTAAACCGTTTCAGAGCGAAGTCAGGACAGAAAGGACAACTTTGAACAAACAATTCAGAAAAAGAGAACGTTTGACCAGAAAGAAGAGCTTTCAGTGAAGGGCAAAGAGAAAGTAGGAAGCAGAGTCAAAGTTTGTCTGAACTCACCTCCTCCTCGATGGAAACGTTGTTGTTCGGTTCTGCGTCCGTCTTCAGGCTCATGGTTTCGGTCTGAGCTGCTGCTGAAGCTGAACAAACTATCAGGTTCTTCCTCGTCGAGTGAAATTTAGCCCAAGTGCGTCTGAAGCTGCAGTGGAAGTCCTGGTGGCGCCGGAGCTTGAGGAGAGAAGATGTGCCGAGGTGAGGTCGTGCGCTGGACGAGGAGGAATCCGAGCAGAGTTTGGCAGCAGGACTGCGAGAGAGAATCATTCATAAAAGAAGGAAAACGGGAAGAAAGGAAACTCAAGACACAGCCGCTAAAAAAGTAAAGGTGAGAAGGTGGATTAGTGCTCCGTGTGTGAAGGTGAGAAGATGGGGGAAGAAGTGCGCGTAAAAAACAGAAAGCCTCCGCGCTCACATGAAAACCTGAGCTGTGGGACTGGAGGAAGAAGAAGAGAAGAAAAAACTTCAACTTTCCCTCATTGGAGCGCCTCTCTCTCTCTCTCCTCCTGTCCGACAGTGACCCCCACCTTCCTCCTCCTCCTTTCAATTAGGTCATCAATTATGGTTCAGTCTGCTGTGCCGCAATCAGCGCAGATCCGCCTCAGCTGCTGGTAGACCCGGAGCTGGAGCTGCCGGCAGACCCGGGCCTGGAGCTCCATCAGCACTTCTATGGAACCAGCAGAACCAATGAGTGACCAGAGAACCAGAGCTATTACCTCCATGATCCTCAGCTTTAGATTCCTGCTGTTATCTGATGGAAACCTGAAGCTCCAGCTGGATGTTCAGCTCCATGTTCAGCTCCATGTCAGCTCCTGAACCTGCAGCTTCCATCTCCTCTTAACACAGAAAATGAAACCAGTGAATGTTTTTACTATAATGTTAGAATATTTCTACTATTTCTGTCATGTTTTACCTCATGTGCCTTCATTTATACATCCCTGTTCAGCTCTGTCTGTTCATTAAATGTGTCTTTATGTCTTTTATTTTATCCGGTAGATTAAATAAATGTAACTTTTCATTTTGTGCCACTTTATTGCTGCACAGTGTAGTGGTTAGAACTTTCACCTTGCAGCAAGAAGATTCCGGTTCAAATCCCGACCTGGGATCTTTCTGCATGGAGTTTGCATGTTCTCCCTGTGCATGCGTGGGTTTTCTCCGGGTACTCCGGCTTCCTCCCACAGTCCAAAAACATGCTGAGGTTAATTGGTTACTCTAAATTGTCCGTAGGTGTGAGTGTGATTGTGTGTCTGTATATGTAGCCCTGTGACAGACTGGTGACCTGTCCAGGGTGTCCCCTGCCTTCAGTCAGCTGGGATAGACTCCAGCACCCCCCATGACCCTAGTGAGGATAAAGCGGTGGATAGAGAATGGATGGATTTTGTGCCACTTTAATTGTTCTATTTCACACTAAATTATAATATTTGGACTCTAATACTTACTTTGCAGATAAAGATTTATAAAAAAAATACTAAATATTTATTTAGTAAAGTGAATAAAATAGCTTTTCTGTACAAAGCTGCAATATTAAAATGATGCTTTTATGTCAATATATCAGTAATAATAATCCAATATTAGAATATAAATAAAGGTGTGTACTACCTATAGTGTGTATTAAGGTGTGTACCATCTATAGGGGTGTTTTAAAGCTCGTCCTGGACGTGAGCTCGGCCTGCAGCGTTAGCGTTAGTGTTCCTGAGGCTCAGCTGGACGGGTTTCCTCTCTACCAGCAGCTCAGAGGCCAAACGGTTTCCTGACTTTGTGTAGAAACACAATTGGGCGTTCAGGGCGAAGGAGGGGCCGGCTGGACGGACGTCGTCTCTCTGGACTTCTTCAGAGATTTGATCTAAAAATAGTGGAGCTCTGCCGTGTTTTTCTCTGCGTTTCTGAACACTGTGAACCCAGACGGTAGTTTAAGTCCAGACACAGGGAGGATCAGTCTGTTAAACATCACAGGTCACATTTAGACGATGTAAAATCGTCTGTTTATGGCTTCATGGATCAGCAGCAGACACTGATTAACACAGAGCTTTTTAATTTATTAAAATCCTAATATTTACTCCAGCTTCCTCTAAATGTTCAGATTCCTCCAGTTGTTGGTTTTTCATCTGAACCTGCAGCTTCCATCTCCTCTGAAGAGAAACAAAATGACACCACTGAAGATTTCTGCAACAGTTTTTACTATAATAATGAAAATTTTTATTATTTCTTTAAATTAAATGATCCTCATGATGAAATAGAAACCTGACACACTTTGCTTTTAATTTTATTCTTCTCTATTCTTCAACATACATATTCACATATTTAATAATATTTCACATATTATTTCACTTGGGCTGCACAGTGCAGTAGTGGTTAGCACTTCGCCTTGCAGCAAGAAGATCCCCGGTTCAAATCCCGGCCTGGGATCTTTCTGCATGGAGTTTGCATGTTCTCCCTGTGCATGCGTGGGTTTTCTCCGGGTACTCCGGCTTCCTCCCACAGTCCAAAAACATGCTGAGGTTAATTGGTTACTCTAAATTGTTCGTAGGTGTGAATGTGAGTGTGATTGTGTGTCTGTATATGTAGCCCTGTGACAGACTGGTGACCTGTCCAGGGTGTCCCCTGCCTTCAGTCAGCTGGGATAGACTCCAGCACCCCCCATGACCCTAGTGAGGATAAAGCGGTGTATAGAGGATGGATGAACATTATTTTACACAAAATTCTAATAGCTTGGCTCCAGTTTACAGGTAAAGATTTTATATTTGATATGACTGCATTTAGAGGGCTTGTTGTATAAAATAAGGAAATCTGATTTTATTACAGTGCAAGAGAAATGTCTATTATGAAGATAAAAGTAAGAATAATTAGCATTAAGGCTGAACTATTTCATATATTGGAATAAAATAACAGAAGCCTCTAAAGGTTCATTTTGCTGCTTTTCTTTGCTTTATGTGAGTGTAAAGTGATTAAATATCTTTGGGTTTTGGCAGATAGTTGGAAAAATGAGGCCTTTAGGAGCTTCAGATGATATTTTTCACAGTTTTCTGACATTTAATCAGTCGATTAATGGAGGAAATATTCAACAGATTCACTAAAAATAAATAAATGGTAGAAAGTAATTTGTGAAATCCTAAATATTGATTTTAAGATAAATTGCGATGATCCTTTATTAATCCCACAGTGGGGAAATGTGTAGAGGAGATAATGCAAGCATGTAATATAAACATGATATCAGCACAAAAATATAAAATAAATGTACAGAAGGAGCAGTTCCTTCTTTTAAATCTTTACATCTTATGCTGTTTATCTGAATGTGTTTAACTCTGTTTATTTTGTACGCTGGCCTTGGGTGTTCTGAGAGGCCAATAAATAAAATATATTATTATTATTACTATTATAGAAATAACAATATTACACAGATCTGTGATATTTGTCTTTTAGAAATGTGCACAATTCTAGATGTATTTAAGATATAAAAATAAAGCAAGCTATCATCAGACATGATTAAAAACAGATGTAAATACATCCAGTAAAGGGTCAAACGCTGTTAAAATGACTGATGGATCTGACAGAGGTGATAATAATCTGTGCTAAAAGATGCAATAAAGGGGAATTAAGTGACACTGGTTTGTTTGTAGAACTGATAAATGTGTGGATAAATCACGTTTTGTGTTTTCTGTTAAAAACTTTTCTCAAATTTCCATCTTTTTTGGCTTTAATTCAAGTCTTTTTTTATTTCAAGATATTTTCTGCTTGGAACAAATAAAACCTAAATTAAAAGAAAGGTACAGATTTAAGAAGAGAACTGAACCCTGAGCAGCCTCCAGTATTCAGCTGTTAGTTAGGAAATATGACTTTTATTTCGCTCTGTTTGCCATTTTACCAACACTTGCTGGCTATAAAATATTGACGCTGAGTGATCATTAATTTATTCAGAACGTACAGTTCTCTGAGTGTTTAATGCACAGGAGGCCTTCAGGACTTCATACACTGAATTTACAGAAAGAAAGACGCCGTTATGATCACAGAGCTGCGTTTAAATTTGGTTTTGCTGTCCTCTGACGTCTTTTCTTCTATCAGCACAGCTGTTTGATTCTGTCCACGTCTGGATAACAAAGCTCCACTCATTCAGGGGATAAAAAGTGAAGGAACGAGTCGCTGATGCTCTGAACCTTTAAACACGTCGCTGTCACCTCCAAAGACAGCTCCGTGTGGACGCTCTGCACGAAATGTCTTATTTATGCCTCTTTGGCTGAATTTAAAAGAACTCTTCAAGATGTTTCTTCCTGAGTGCAGCTCAGAGGGACGGAAATATCAGGAGGCGTTTATTTTTATTTTTCATATGTAGAGTGTTGAAGTATAGTGTCTGCTGTCTCTGATCAACAGAAGAACAAAAAAGGAAGAATAGTTTGCTTTCTGACCTACAGAGTTGTTCTTATCCAAACAAATAATTACTAGATGCACTTGTACAGTAGTCTGTGTTAGTGGTTTGGAAAAATATATAGAAAATTTAAAAAAAATAATTTATATTTATCCTTTGATTATTTGTCACAAGTTGAACATGTCCGTGAATTCAGCAAATCAGTTTTAATAAGAAACAATGATTTTAATGATTTTAGAGCTTTGAAAATGGGATAATATGCAAAATGAAATAAAGGAAAAGCCAAATATTATCGTAAAGCATCACTGAAAAAAGCTGGGAACTCCTCATCTATAACCCTAACCCAACACATTTATATCATCATAATACCTACAAGGTCATCTCAGGAACTACAGATTTTTGCCTCCACAGATTAAATATGAATTTGTGGAAAGAAGAAAGAGTTGAAGTGGAACTTCTCAGTGAAGGATGGACAGACAGCAGATTAATGAGATTTCCTGAGTTTAGGGAAACGCTGTGCTACTGTCTACAAAGAAATGTCTTATTTAGGGATTCTTTTAACTATTCTTCATTTAAATTGTTTTAAAAAATGCTTCTTATGACATTTTACCAGATTTCCTTCTTATTCTGTGTGAGCAAAAGCATTTAACCTCCTTTTATGAGAAATGATGACGTTACGAATTTTAGAGCCACAAAACAGTGAAACTATCTAATATTTCAAAATAAAAGAAATAAAAGAAAGTTTCCCGCTTCGTTATTCTGTTTCTGGGTAACGCCATCAAAGCTAATTTACACATGTAGCAGCATACAACTCTAAAACATCACATTAATACCCGTTATTAGGCAGAAAATACCCAAACATCACATTAATACCCGTTATTAGGCAGAAAATATCCAACCCTGTGAGTCTTTTTAAACCTCTCTGCTTTCATATCTGCTTGAAATGTTTCTAAAAAGTCTTTTATGACATTTTAGCAGCTTTTTTGTGTGATTGAAAGCGTTCAGCCTCCTAAAGTCAAATGTTGAAATGGTTCTTTAGCAAACATTGTTTAAATCAAAAGCCTTTATTTCAAATTCCAGTTTAGAGTTTGAGAAAATAAGAAGAAATTTAACTAAATCTTGGCAAAATTCTGTACACAGCTGATCAGAATATTTCTATTTGCTGAAATGATGCATTCATAAAATCCTGGATTCTTATAGTTCAATCGGAGATGAAGCAGAATTCTCGTGTAGTTTATGATATTATCAGACAACGAGGAATAAAACGCCTTTAAAAGCACTAATCTACTGAACAGGACTTAGGGAGCTCATAGGTTCTGCACATCTCCAACAAACTAAATATTTCAGTGAATTAGCCTCCACTGCAGCTAATCCAGCCAGTTCAGGACCATTAAATCTGATTCTCCCCGTTCTTTTTCCACCACAAACACCTGACAGAAGCTGAGACTGTATAGTTCAGAGCTCAGGATAAGCCTCATGTTTTATTTGCAGAAAGCGGCCCCATTGTCCCAGAAGTCACCTCACACAGCACTCTTCTGCTTCACGCCACGCTGAGCCTGTCCTCCTGCGTTAGCGTCACCCGCTGCTAAAGCACTTAGCTTGTTCTCCCTGTCCTCTGTGGTACAGCCAAACATCCATTTGGAGGTCCTGGAAACTTTGAAGCTTTTTCACCCGCTCACTGAGCCAGGGAGGCGTTGTGACGTTTCCTGAATACTTTGTCCAATAAATAGCTCCTTCATGAATACGTTAAAGCTAATCAGAGACGAGCAGCTTCTAGAAACCGGATTAGTTCAGCTCCTCACTGAAACTGTTCCGATGATATGTGCAGCACACGATTAGCCGGCCATTCCTCCATTTATCCATCTGGTGGCCATGTTTTATCATCTGCCCTCTCTGCTAACACTTGTCAGACGTTCTCACACCTGCTGAGAGGAACGAGGAGCTTCTGCTGGAGATCAATGAGAACACAGATACATCCAACAAACCCCCATGTTAGGGTGGATTTTATAGCTACATTTTAAGGTGCTTCACTTACAGCTTTTCACAGATTAGGAGAACTTCTACTAAAGTCAGTAAATATTAATCTTAGCCTTGTTTTTATCTGATGTCCTCCTGAGGCCTGCACCATGAAGCAGATATATTGGTAAATATATTAATATATGCTTGGTTTTGTGGTTTTATGAAGCCGGACACATGCAGTCACACCAAGGAGTCACACAAAGCTGGATATCAACTTATTCCATCAGCCAAAGGTTTCTGAACTAAGGATCAGTGCTGGCTCCAAAACACCAAACTGGGACCAGACTGAATATCGGCCTGACCAGTTATCGTAGCAGATATCTGGCATTTTACAGACCGGTGTCTGTGTTTTTAATGACTGATTATTGACAGATGCTCTACTTCAGGCCTGATTCAGCCTCATCTCTCTCTGAGGTCTCAGAAATGTCAGATATCTAGCAGAGGCTGAACCAGAAACACAAACCAGGAAGTCAGCTTCTCTCACAGTGGCTAAGGCTACGCTAACAGCTAGCGGATGGCGGCTAAGTTAGCAGGCAGCTACAGATTAACCTGAAACAGAGCCTGGAAAACAATAATTAATAAAGCTTTAAGATGTGGACCTTAGTGGGAAATAAAGTGACTGTAACAGATGACCTGTCTGTGGGTCCACTCAGCGCATTAACCACGGCAGTCTGGCAATACAAACAGGGTTTTTATTCACCGCACCGTCACCAACATCAATAAACAGGTTCTCCTCTTCGCCCGGCGCTCCACCGGACCTCGTCCTGTAAACTGTCCTCCACCCGTGTGTCTTCACCCACCGTCCTCTGTGTCTACGTGCCTTTTGTCCTCTGCTCCAGCCTGCTACTGCAGAGAGCATCACATCAGTCTAATCGGTGCCACCTGTGTCAATTAACCTGCCGCTGCTTCCACACGCCCTCCTCCACAGTGACAGATTAAGAGAACAGAGAAGAAAAGCAGAACTACAGGAACAAACAGCTGATCCCAAATAACCAGAGGAGATTATTTAATCACTGCTATTTCTATTTTACATCTTCAGTTAGTCACTCTTATTAATGAGGAAGTCTGGTTATGAATAACAGGTTCTCTGATATCACATGCTGTTAAAACATCACATTTATTGAATTTATCGTCTGTTCTTGATTACCGATAATCAGCATCAGTATCAGTTGATCCCTCCACCAAACATGGACATGTCTAGAGGTGTTTAACTCTAAGAAAAGCAAACTATCCTCCTTAAAAACCAAATAAACTCAGTAATGGAGGCAGTTGCAGGTAAAACCAGAAAAACGTGGTAGATGCTGAAAATGAGACTTACTGCTCGTTAAAGCACCAGTAGATCTGACTGGAACTACAATCACATAATGCATTAAATATGTTGTTTTATGTATTTTTATGGTGTGTAAAACTATTTTAGCCTCATTCTTCCAGCTGGTCCTGGTGGTGTTGAAGAGTCTTAAGTGAAAAACAAATCTGCAGACATGTTTCATCCCCTGTAGGTAAACTTAGAGCTCATCTGACCAGCTTCAGGTCTTTATCAGTCCAGGTTTCATGACTTACTGTTGTACAAAGACAAGAATAACTGCATGAAGAGGAAAATAAAACAAAGTACTGAGAATCTATACCTCATATCAATGCTCATCGGGGAAAGAAAGGAGTTCAGACGCTACAAACACTTGTTCTCCTCAGAGACCCTCCGGCTCTTTGAGCATCGAGGTCAGTCAGTTTCACAGGAAGTGACCTGAGTCATCAGTAGGAGGTGTTTTAGTACCGATCTGTTATCTCCAACATGTAAACCACCAGTGTCACTCTAAAAAAACCCTGAGTTAAACCTGAAGTGGTTCATAATCTTAAATCCTGCTTTACAGGGCAGACATTTGCACTAGAAAGCAGTTTTACAGCTCAGATCATCAACGTCGCTATCAGGAGGGGATTCTCAATGAAAGTACATTTTTAAAAGATGACATCCACAAAATCATATAAGTAAGTAAATGGATTCAACTACCAAATGATTACTCTGCATTTTGAAGCCTTTGTTTTGTCGGAACCAACAGCAGCAGCTATCTAGCTTCACTAACATTTAATAGGAGTTTATATCTATAGAGAGAGAGAAACTGAAATTAGCATTTTGCGCTACTATGGAGCAAAAGAACTCAGAAACATTTCCATCCACTTACCAGTTCTGGAGACAGGAGAACTTCAGCTTCATCTGGACTGGTGTTTCTGCTATCTTCACTAAAATAGCCCATCGTAGCTCAGTTTTGGTCTCCACACTCACACTGAAGGAGATCTTTAGTCCCTTTAGCGCTGCTAGCTGCTCCATTTTGTTTCTAACTTTGTGATCAGATCCTTGGTCTGTTGTTTGATGTTATAAGGTGAGAGCGGTTTCCTGCAAAATACAAAAGGAGGTTAATGTGGAAGTGAATGTATGAAGCCAGAACAATAAAATAAAAGGAGCTGAATAGTCTGAAGTCATGAGTTTAGGTTTGAAATGTCTTCATCACCAAACGTCACATCACAGAAAGTGAAGTGATTCAGTGTGGATGAATAAATGTGATAATAACTGATGTTAACGGAATGACTCCACTGATTATCTACTTATTATATTACATAAATATTGTAGATTCTAAATTAATGACATGATGAAAATAACTGTGGAAATTTCAGGCTTTTATTTTAAATAGTTCCTGAGATATTAGTGTCAAAAACATCCTCATGTCTGCAGAAAAATGTGCTGAAAGTGCATCAACAAGCAATTTTTAAACAAAATCTCATTTTGGAAAATAATTAAAGTGAGTATAAAGCTGAGATTTCACATATCTCTGGAAAATAAATATTTTTATGCTATAAACATTCACGTAAATAAGGTCAATCAAAAAAGTTCCAAAAATTAGTTGAATCATTAAATAAAAGCACTTCTGCATCTGGATCCGTTCAGTTTCCAGAGGAGATGAAGGAACTCTTACTGGTTTCACTGGTTTCACTGGTCTCTAACTCTCCAGGTGAACAATCACTAAAATCTACTGAAAGACCCAGTGATCTAAAATAAATATCAGTTCAATCATTTCCAGTCTGGATGAGTCTCATCGAGGGTTTCATGTCCGACTGCAACAGGTTTAATCGTTTCCATAGCAACAGCAGCCGGCCACTAAATTCTCTGGCAGTGGCGTCATTAGGCCTATTTTAGGGGGGCTTCTGCCCCTCTAAAATATTCTTTAGCCCCCCTAAATAGTTTTGTGTTAATTTTTTTTTTAAAAAGTTGTTTTTTTTTACAGAAAAAGTGCTGACAAGTTCACTATAATGTGGCCAGAATATGAGTTTAAATAAATAATAAAGTAAGTAAAGTTTATTTATATAGCACTTTTCACAGATATAAAAATCACAAAGTGCTTTACATTAAAAGAAAAGAAAAATAAGACATAAAAATACAGTAAAATAAGCCTCCACGATGTAAAACCACATCATAAAATGATACACATAAAATCACACACAAATAATCACAGAACCAGTCATTATTAACTTAAATATGATCATAATTGGTTAGGGGGGCCTACTGGTAGATGCTCAGAGCAGCTGCAGAGGAGTGTAAAAACGATGAAAATAACAACATACATACATATAAGTAGAAATAAAATAGTTAAAATAGAACTGTTTAATTGAGCATTTTTTTTTACCTCAAAATGCACCAGAATGCAGGAAAATGACTCCATTTTTTCTGCTATCACTGACAGAAATTTGTGGCTGTTTGTGGCTCCTTGTTATTCTTATGAGTGAGCCACAGTGGCTCTTCTTTTCAAATTCCTAGTGCAAGCACAGACTTCATAGTGGAAGGCAGAGAGTCCGACCCAGTCGTGGTGGAAGCTGTTGGATGCTACGCTCTGATGGAAACACAAAGACTGAAAGATCAGATTACAGCTGTTCCTGTAAATGTTCATCTCAAGCGTGCTCCGAGTTTCTGAGGTGTTTGTATTAATTACATGCACGTGTTTCTCCCACATGTTGATAAAGGTTCTGTTAAATCCACAGCAGAACAGAGGAATGTTAATTTCTCAACCATAGACTGTATATAAAGATGGACGTAGCATCTGGCTCCAAAAATGAAGCCCACACAGAAGTGTCAAAAACTTGCAATATCACGCCGTCCGCTAGGGTTGGCTCCAAAAAACTTTTTCTCCATAGACCCCAATTCATTTTTGGAGAAAATAAAATGTGATAGACTGATGTTCTACAGCTCAGGATTTTTTTCCCGTTAGTTTTCATGGTCAAAATGAGAGATCAGGTGGCCGATCTTAAAATAAATCAATACTGAATTTTAAATAAATCGTTAAAGTTGGCGGAGCCAGGGGGCGTGGCTATACTTGATGGACAGTCCCACTGACTGGTCCTGCCCCTAGTTGCTCTCCGGTCCAGTCTGATGCTTTTTACGTCACTGGCTCCAAAAAATTCAAAATGGCGACCAGGAAGTAGCAAAATCCGGGCTTCCTTTATTCGGCGTTGAAACCAACGGGTGACGTCACGGTTAGTTCACGCCTGATCTCAACATGTCGTAGTTTGTCTGATGAGTCGCTGTCGTTTTTAGCTTCGAAAGCAGCCTGAAGCAGGAGTTGTAACCTCTGCACAGCAGCTGGAGGAAACCATGATCTGTCCGTCTCACCTCCTGGTCCAGATGTGCAGCAGTGACATCTGTCTGATAGCAGAGCATGAGAAACAGCTTCACTGCATGAAACTGTTGATGGAAACCATCCAGCATGTCAGCATTAATCCTTCTTAATAAAAAAAGGAAAAGTGTCTCAGCTCCACCAAACAGAAATATCTCCTAAGCGTGACTCTGCTAAACACAGTAACCTCAGGTCATTGCCTCCAACTCTCCTGGATCTCAGAACTGTTATGTTTCCTGCAAAGACAACAGAGTCGGAGCCAGCGCCGACCGTGTTTATTTTCTCATACGAAGCACAAAACAAAACTATGAAGTAGAAAAATGTTCTGGAACGTTTGCCAGATCGAGGGACTACTGTGAGGTTGTGTTGCATGTTGTTTGCAGCTCAGAAATAAAAACTAATCTTTATTTAATTCAGTCTTTCTGGAGACTATGCCCATCTCTAACAGGCTGAAATAGATGTAAAATCAAAGTGTTTCCTCCAACACTCCCACTTTGAGCATTCCTGACTGGAGAAAATACTGAAGAAACGACCCACTGGGACCATTTAAATACGCATTTTCTCATGAAGGAAAACCAGCAGATAAAAAAGAAAGTCCTCTAAGGGTTTCCTCAACATGAGAAAAACATACAAAAAAACCCCTCAGAAACTCATGAAACAATTAAAGACAGTCTAGAAAATCCAAAACGAACACAACTAATCAGCATTTGTTCTCTGTTAAAGTTGTGCAGTGATGAAATGTGAACTTGAAGGAAAAAATAAACACTTTGACAACATCCTCCCCCAGAAGTGAGGCCTTCACTTCCTGTTTGTGTATGGAATATTGGACGGAGGGTTACGCTATTTAAACCAAAGGGCAGCAGATTCCCAGCTCTCCCAGGCTGGTTGGTGGGATGTGAGAGTCTCCTGCCAGCTTCTCAGGGGGACCAGGAGGCTGGGAAAGGCCCGAAGCAACACCAGAATATGATGCTAAAGAGAAGACGAGGATCATTAACTGGAGGGGGACGGGTGGACATGAAGACATGCCATGACGATGATTTCTACAACTCTATATTAATTTCAGAACCTTAGTTGAGAGAAGTTTCTGTACAGAACAATCAACAACATCTAGATGTTACTCAGACACCACCGTTCAACAGTCTGGGGTCACTTAGAAATGTCCTTATTGTTGAAAGAAAATCCATTTTTCAATGAAGATAGCATTAAATGAATAACATACACAGTGCAGACATAGTTAATGTGCTAAATGACTGTTGTAGCTGTAAACGGTGATTTTTAATGGAATATCTCCATAGGGGTACAGAGGAACATTTCCTGTGTTCTAATGCTACATTGTGTTAGCTGATGGTGCTGAAAGGCTCATTGATGATTAGAAAACCCTTGTTCAGTTATGTTAGCTCATGGATAAAAGTGGGAGTTTTCATCGAAAACATGGAATTATCTGGGTGTCCCCAAACGTATGAACAGTCGTGTATCAGATGTAAGTTCTTGACTGTAGCTTCTGTAATGAAGTCATTCCTACCAAAGAATCAATAAAGCATCTAACAATCTATCAGCGTACATGAGGTTTATTGTTTGATGCTGTAACGAAACGTTCCACTAGTTTACTGTTTTTATCTGTAATCAACAATACCTGGAGTTTTGAGTTTTGTTATTCTTTTGTGTCTCATTCATATTTTTTTGTGTCTGTTTTGTTGTTTTGTGTCTTATTTGACACGTTCTACCTATAACTGTTCGGTTTAGTTCCTTTTGCTGTCATTCAAATGCATGAATGAAAGAAATTCGTTCTCGGTAGTTTGTGTCTCATTTTTGTCATTTTGTATGCCATTTGTTTAGTTTTTTCGTTTTGTGTGAAGTTTTGTCATTTAGTGTCCTCTTTGTGTTGTTTTCTGTCTCATTTTTGTTGTTTTATGTGTTCATTCTTGTTTTTGACACCAAAAACATCAGATTTGACAGATTTTAAATGTATTTTGGAAAAACAGTGCAATATTTTTAGTTTGAGAATTTCTCCAGTAATTTATTACAGTTTATTTATCTAAAATAAATCCTTGAATGTAGACAAAATATGAAGTGCTCAAAACTGAAATTGTCCAGAGCAACAACTCTGAGCCTCTTCAGTGATAATAATGCATTTTATGAGTTCACTATTTAAAAGTCACATCATTGTTAAAACACAAAACAACATATTCCAGTCATAATTACCTGGTTCACATCCTGTAAAGGCTTTCAGAGAATGTTTCCGTCTGTAGGTAGATGTGTTGATGCTGCAGTGGTTTAGTTTCTGCTGAAAAAAGAAAATAAAAGTCATAAAAGACCAAATTCCTCCTTGATAAACTTACAGAAGGATTCAACATGTTTGCTGCCTTTCCAAGGGTGAAATGAGAAGATCAATATCCGTCTTCTGTCTGAGGGTTTTGACCTCACGTCCAGCAGCTTTTCCTTTTTAAAATTTTTATGGTTCAGTTACACTAAAAGAAACGCAGGAACAGCAGCAGAAACACGGAGCTAAATGTTGAAGGTTTCAAACTTTTTAAATGTGACTTTGGGGAAATAAATGCATTAAACATGTATGTTGGTGAGGAACACTGAATATAAAAATAACTTTTGTTTGTTTCCAGAGAAAACTCCACAGGGCATGTTGAACTATTCATTCAGGATGTGGTTAACTTAGCTTAGCTTAGCTTAGCTTAACATGAGGACTAGAGGAAGAAGGAAACAGAACTAGTCTGGTTCTTTACCGAGAAAACACCTACAAACACTTTTAGTTCATCAACATGTTGCATTGTTGTTTGGAAGCAGAATATGGGACTTTTACATATAAATAACATCCATTAATGCATTTATTCCTGCCAGTAATTACCGGAAGGTCACGGCTACATTTCAAGTGTAGAAACAGAGACAGAATAAACTGTGAAATACAGTGAAGAAAAAAGTGTCCAGGAAAAGTTTTTGATGCTCCAGATAAAGAAACTGAACATTCAGAGGGAGGAATCTGAAATAGAAAATGATCCAGGTCAGTGTGTTCCTACCACTCTGTAGGTTTAATCCTGTGTGGTTCTGGGGCATACATGCAGTCTAAATACATTTTATTGATCAGTAACCAGGAATAATGACTGGACACACACCCTGCCTGGCCAAATTAAAAGTCTCCACCTGAATTTAACTCAGTGAAGAGTTCAGATCCTTCCATTGGATGGTTACTGCAGTGATGACAATGACTTCTTTAACCCGAGCTGATGCAGGGAGGAGCTTCTCATTTCTTAGAGGTTAATGAAAGTAGAGTGCCGTGGCTGAGCCGTCCTCTAAACGTGTTCATCTAGAAAATGTTTCTAAATACTAAACTGTCAGGGCTCTCTCCTCACCCCTGTCCTCCCAAATACCCCTTTTTCCCTATCATGCTCCCCTCTCTCCCTCTGTTCCTCTGCCTCTCTGCCTCTCTGTCCGTCTCTCTGTTCCTCTGTCTCTCTGCCTCTCTGCCTCTCTGCCTCTCTGCCTCTCTGTCTCTCTGCCTCTCTGCCTCTCTGCCTCTCTGTCTCTCTGCCTCTCTGCCTCTCTGCCTCTCTGCCTCTCTGCCTCTCTGCCTCTCTGCCTCTCTGTCTCTCTGCCTCTCTGTCTCTCTGCCTCTCTGCCTCTCTGCCTCCTGCCTCTCTGCCTCTCTGCCTCTCTGCCTCTCTGCCTCTCTGTCTCTCTGCCTCTCTGCCTCTCTGTCTCTCTGCCTCTCTGCCTCTCTGTCTCTCAATTCAATTTCAATTTTCAATTTCAATAAGCTTTATTGGCACGATTGTATGTCAACAATATTGCCAAAGCAAATAACAATATTAACAATTATATACGGCAATCAACAAAAACAGCAATAATAACAATATCTATATAAAAAATACACAGAAGAAACAACATCAACAATAGCAATTAGAAAAAAAAGAGAAGAAAAAAAACAAGCATAAAGTTCAGAGTTTGTGGATTCCTTTTGGTCAGTCTGTCAGGTGTGGTGACAGTTGTTGTGCTTGTCCCTTAATCTGTGACACAGGCTGACATATTTAGCTGCTGCTAAGCTGCTGACTCTGTTCTCACCAAGGATGTGCTGCATTTTGTTTTGTTCAGGCAGAGAATCAAAGTCGGGAAAGTGCTGTTTTATTCTGGAGAAGAACTGGTCTCTGATCTGTTCATATTTGGTACAGTGAATCAGGAAGTGTGTTTCTGTCTCCACTTGTCTGTGTGGACAGAGCTGACACAGTCTGTCCTCTGTGGGCAGCCAGGTCTGTCTGTGTCTCCCCGTCTCTATGGCCAAGCTGTGGTCACTGAGTCTGTACATGGTCAAAGTCTTTCTCAGTTTCTCATCAGTCACGGCGCTTAAATATTCTGCCACCGTGTACTGTCTGTTTAGAGCCAAATAACATTGAAGTTTGCTTTGAGTTTTTGCTCTAGATGTCCAATAGTTAATGTAGTGTTCTTTTTCTTTTTCTATAATCTGCTTTGTGTAGATTGTGTGAGAACTGTTCTGAGCTTGTCCTGTGCTGTTAGAGGAGCTGAGCCTCAGGATCAGCTGGCTGAGGGGGCTCCTCTCCATGCTCTCCTCTTGGCATTGAAGGGCTTTGTAGTGGTAGGAGTTGGGGTCACTTGTTTTAAGGTGCTTATAAAATTTGATGGCTCTTTTTTGAATTCTAATTAAGAGGGGGAATTGGCCTAGCTCCGCTCGGCAGCTGTTGTTGGGGGTATTTCTGTGCACTCTGAGGATGCTCTTGCAAATCTCTGTGTGCAGGATTTCAGTTGGGTGTTTGTCCCATTTTTCAAAATCTTGATTTGCAAGAGGGCCCCACACCTCACTACCATACAGAATAATTGGTTCAATTATAGATTTGAATATTTTGAGCCAGATCCTAATGGGAATATTAATGTTTGAAGATTTCTTTATTGCATAGAAAGCCCTTCTTCCCTTCTCTCTGAGATCATCCACGGCCATGTTAAATTTCCCTGTAGGTGTGATGTGTAGTCCTAAGTATGTGTAGTTCAGGGTGTGTTCCACCTCTTGGGAGCCCAGGAAAAACCTGGTTTGGTTTCCCTGACCTCTGGGTCGTTTCTGGAATATCATGATTTTGGTTTGTCCAGATTCACTGTCAGGGCCCAGGTCTGACAGAAGGTTTGCAGATGATCCAGTTGCTGTTGTAGTGCTTCTTTTGATGGGGCCAGCAATATGAGATCATCTGCAAACAGTAGGCATTTAACCTGTGTGTCAGACAGAGTGAGACCAGGAATGTCAGATTGTTCCAGTGATTTAGCTAATTCATCAATATAAATATTGAAGAGGGTGGGGCTGAGACTGCAGCCCTGTTTCACTCCTCGACTCTGGGGGAAGAAGTCTGTTTCCATGTTGTTCACTTTTACAGCACACTTCATATGTGTGTACATGGTTTTAATGATGTCATAGACCTTCCCTCCTACACCTTTCTCTAATAGTTTTAGGAACAGACCATCATGCCAAATTGAGTCAAATGCTTTCTGAAATCTACAAAACAAGAGTAGATTTTCTTCTTGTTTTGGTGGACGTTTTGATTGATGAGGGTGTGAAGGGTGTAGATATGGTCTGTTGTTCTCTGTTTGGGTGTGAATCCAATCTGGCTTTTGCTCAGGACGTCATGTTCTCTGAGAAAGTCTTGCAGTCTGGTGTTTAAGATGCTGCAGAATACCTTTCCCAGGTTACTGCTGACACAGATGCCTCTGTAATTGTTTGGGTCTAATTTGTTTCCACTTTTGAAGATTGGGGAGATGATTCCTTCACTCCAGAGGTCCGGGAAATGTCCGACATTCAGAACAAGATTGAACAATTTTAATATGGCCAGGTTAAATTTATGGTCATCAAATTTCAGCATTTCATTCAAAATGCCATCTGGACCGCTAGCTTTCCTTGGTTGCAGCGACTGGATTTTAGCCAGCAGCTCTGCTTCTGTAATTTGGTAGTCTAGCGGATTCTGGTTATTTTTAAGAACTGCTTCTAGAATTTGTAGTTTGTTGAGGAGATTGTTTTGGGCCGAATTCAGAGGAACAGCAGTAAACAGATTTTCAAAGTGGTTTTTCCAGATGTCACCATTTTGAATTGGCAGTTCTTCTTTTTGTGGTTTGCTGAAAGAGTGCCATTTCTTCCAGAAATCGTTGGAGTCAAGGGATTCCTCAATAATTTGTAATTGATGCTTCACATGTTGTTCTTTCTTAGTTCTGAGTGTTTTTCTGTATACTCTCAGTGTTTCCCAGTACCGGAGGCGGAGCTCAGGGTTGTCGGGCTGTCTGTGTTTTTGATTTGATGCATTTCTGAGAGTTTTTCTCAGTTGTTTACATTCAGTGTCAAACCACTCATCATTGGTTAGGCCTTTTTTTCTGTGATGCGGGGGGTTTTTTCAGATTGGCTAAGTCTGCCACATGGTCAAATATGTTGTAGATGTCCTGTACGGCCTGTCTGAGGCTGTCCTCAGTGAGTGGATAAGAGGTGGAAAGAAAACAGTCTAAATGGGATTGAAAGACTGGGTTTTTGATTGCTGTCTGGTATTGGTCTTTACTTTTGTTTGTCCAATAGTAGGGCTGTTTTCTGTAGTTCAGATTGCAGGGTTGTACTGTGTGGGGGTGGTTTGCTGTGGCTTTAATGTAGAGGGTGATTTTACTATGGTCTGATAGGGGGGTTAAGGGGCTCACTGTAAATGCTCTCAGGTAGAAGGGGTCTAAGTCAGTGATGCTATAGTCTACTGTGCTGCTGCCAAGAGGAGAGCTATGAGTGTAAAGACCAAAAGAGTCCCCTCGAAGCCTACCGTTGACCATGTACAGACCCAGCGTTCGACAGAGTTGCAGCAGCTGTTGTCCACTTTTATTGACTGTTTTGTCAAAGTTGTTTCTATAGGGGAGTGAAGGAAGAGGAATGCTGATTTGACCAGGTATATGTTTGTCTCCCTGTGTGCTGATGACATCTGGTTCTGTACCAGTCCTGGCATTCAGGTCTCCACAGATCAGTACATTTCCCTGGGTCTGAAGTAACCGATCTCATCCTCAAGCATGGAGAAACTATCTTCATTAAAATATGGGGATTGTGATGGGGGGATATATGCAGCACACAGGAATACATCTTTATCTGTAGTAAGGACATCTTTTTTGATTTTGAGCCAGATTGAAAATTTGCTTTTTTTGATAAACTGAACGTATTGCACAAGGTTTGCTTTATACCAGATCAGCATTCCTCCTGAATCTCTTCCTTGTGTTACTCCCTTTAGTTTGGTGGACGAAGACATTATCTCCAAGTAGCCTGAGGGACAACCAGAGGAGACATCTCCTCTACACCAAGTCTCCTGCAGTATAAACACATCTGCATTTCCTAACTCTCCAATAAAGTCTGAAGTCCTGCTCTTAAGGCCAAGAGCAGAGGATCTCAAACCCTGAACATTCAAACAGGAAATAATAAAAGATTTGGACATTGTATTTAAAGCTCATTAGTTGAATTTGGTGATCAAAAAACGAGAAAACCACCTAGTCAAAGAGAATAATTTCAAAGTATTTGCACAACATATTGTATAATAATAATACGGTTAATAGTTCTGTCCACACAGACTCTAACGTGGTACCTGTCCAATCAGATGGGAGCAAAGTAGGCTGAGCATCTGTTGAATGTCCTTCAGCTCATGGTGTGGAGAGGGGGTTGGTTCTGCTGCTCTCCGGACCACCTGGGCATAAGTCAGTGGGCTGGGGTGTGGCTCTTGTCGCTGTGGTTGGGGTGGGGGCCATGAGGAGACAGGAGTGGCTGTGGATGGGCTTGAGGTGGGTTTCTTTGGTGGCCTCTTACTGGATATTGATGTGGGATGGGGCTGAAGGCGGCCTTGTTCTCAGCTGTGTTGGTCTGGATCTTGGTGTTCCGTGGGGGTTGTGGGCTGATGTGCTCTTCCTGCTGACCGTAGGTTGGGTCTCTGTCGAGAGGCGACGTTTTTCAGTGTCTGGGCGAAGATGGGGACTGTGTCTCTAAACAGGATGGACGTGGTCGTAGAGACAGCTGATGTCCAGGGTGGAGTGATGGGCGAGGTGGACATTGGGTCTCTGTGCACAGTCTCTGGATATGCTGCTGTTGATCCTATGGATGGTGTCAGGGTGGAAGTCTTCCTTGGGAGCAGAGTGGATATAATCACTCTGCTGCTGGGGAAGGTGCTGGAGGCCTTTCTCTATCACTCTGTTGAGTGACTCTGACACCTCTCCTGCTGGTTCCGCAGATCATTGGTGCCAGTGTGGATGATGATGTGGCTTGGGGATCCAAGCCGCTCCTCTGACAGCAGCTCCATAGCCTTGTGGGTGTTTGGACACCAGATTTTTGAACACTTTGTGTGTGGGGAAAGTTTCTTTTCATCGAGGAACTTTCCATTGGAATCAATGAGGAGGACAATGTCTGACTTTTTCCTCTGTTGTGCTGGTCTGGTCTTGGTCTCTGGGGTGGGAGGAGATGTGGTGTTGGTTTGTGGGTTGGATGTGGAGCTGGGGTTGGTAAGGTAGGTTGTTGCAACTGGTGGCATCTTGGCTGTTTAACAGAGGTCTTGGGAGTGGTCCTGGTCATTTTCCTACCAGTACCTGTGTTCTCTGCACCTCTATCGCTGAGGCTGATGTGATGGAGAGGTGGGGTGCTCTGCTGTGTTTCCTCTCTCTCTCTTCGGAGCTCCTCTACCTCCTTTGCCATAGAGGTGAGTGCTCTCCTGTGCTCCTCTCTCTCTCCCTGGAGCTCCTTACCTCCTCTGTCAGCGCTGTCAGTGCTGCTAGATGTTGTTCTCTGTCTTGCTGCAGATCTTTGATCTCAGCTCTGAGCATGGTCAGCTCTCTCCAGCAGCTGTCTCTGTCCTGCTCAGTAAGTCCAGCTCTGTGCAGAGGTCAGGCTGAGCTGTGGTGGGCTGATATGACTGTTGGCTGATCAGCTCTCTCAGGTGTACTTGTCTCTCTCCAGGTCTGTGAAACTTCACCTTTAGGTGGTGATGGTGAGGTGGAGCTGTGGTCTTGGAGCTTGTTCTGGGCTGGTGGCTCCTTCTCTTCAGGGGCTGTTCAGTAGTTTGGCTGCAGGTGTTATTGGCAGGGTTTGGGAGATGTCAGTGGAGCTAGCTTTCTCCTGCTGGGCTTCTTTCCTTAATAAGAAGGAAGTCCGTCTCAAACTGTTTATGGTTCCCTTGAACCATGACGGTCCCATTCTTATAGAGGTTCACAGTCATGGTAGTATCCGAATCCTCTTTTATTTTTATTTTCCAGCCGTTGCAGATTCCCTCTTTTTTCACAGACGGGTAGTGGCACTGATGGCAGAGTGCATGCTTGAGGCTGTCTGTGAACAGGATCAGGTTGCTGATATCCCCGGTCTTGAACGAATCACTGATAATGTCTCTGGCCTTTCTCTCAAGGTTTTTTGCTTGAAGTTTTTCCTGGCAGTCTCATTTGTTGTGTCTGAAGATAAAGGAGAGGAATAGCCTCCGTATGCACTTTGGTGGATTCTCTTCATGACGACCGTTGCTAAGAGTCTTGTTACAGTTGGCAGTTAGCAGTGGGCTTTGTTATGCTAGCTGTGTCCAGTGATCAATATTTTCTTTTCTTTTTTCCTCTTTTCGAGTAAATTTTCAACACTCACATGTGTTTGAGCTGGTTTCCTCCTTTTTTTCTTCAAAAATAGTGATTCATCTCATTCTTGAGCAACCAAAAGAGCAAAAAACTCAGGAGCTCATGATTGAGCTGGTCAGTTGGTCAGTTGGTCAGTCCTCTCAATCACTATTTTTCTCTCTGTCTCTCTGTCTCTCTGCCTCTCTGCCTCTCTGTCCCTCTGTCTCTCTGTCCGTCTCTCTGCCCTCTCTGCCTCTCTGTCTCTCTGCCTCTCTGTCTCTCTGCCTCTCTGTCTCTCTGCCTCTCTGTCCGTCTCTCTGTCCGTCTCTCTGTTCCTCTGTCTCTCTGCCTCTCTGTCTCTCTGTCTCTCTGCCTCTCTGCCTCTCTGTCTCTCTGCCTCTCTGCCTCTCTGCCTCTCTGGCCTCTCTGTCTCTCTGTCTCTCTGCCTCTCTGCCTCTCTGCCTCTCTGTCCGCTCTCTGTCCGTCTCTCTGTCTCTCTGTCTCTCTGCCTCTCTGCCTCTCTGTCTCTCTGTCTCTCTGCCTCTCTGCCTCTCTGTCTCTCTGTCTCTCTGTCTCTCTGCCTCTCTGCCTCTCTGCCTCTCTGCCTCTCTGTCCTCTGTCCCTCTGCCTCTCTGTCTCTCTGCCTCTCTGCCTCTCTGCCTCTCTGTCTCTCTGCCTCTCTGCCGCTCTGTTCTCTGTGTCTCTGTCTCTCTGTCTCTCTGCCTCTCTGTCTCTCTGCCTCTCTGCCTCTCTGCCTCTTGTCTCTCTGCCTCTCTGCCTCTCTGCCTCTCTGTCTCTCTGCCTCTCTGCCTCTCTGCCTCTCTGTCTCTCTGCCTCTCTGCCTCTCTGCCTCCTGTCTCTCTGCCTCTCTGCCTCTCTGTCTCTCTGCCTCTCTGTCTCTGTGTCTCTCTGCCTCTCTGTCTCTCTGTCCCTCTGCCTCTCTGCCTCTCTGTTCCTCTGTCTCTCTGCCTCTCTGTCTCTCTGTTCCTCTGTCTGTCTCTCTGTCTCTCTGTCTCTCTGTCCCTCTGTTCCTCTGTCTGTCTCTCTGCCTCTCTGCCCCTCTGTCTCTCTGTCTCTCTGTCCGTCTCTCTGTTCCTCTGTCTCTCTGCCTCTCTGCCCCTCTGCCCCTCTGCCCCTCTGTTCCTCTGTTCCTCTGTCTCTCTGCCTCTCTGCCTCTCTGTCTCTCTGTCCGTCTCTCTGTTCCTCTGTCTCTCTGCCTCTCTGCCTCTCTGCCCCTCTGCCCCTCTGCCTCTCTGTCTCTCTGCCCTCTGTTCCTCTGTTCCTCTGTCTCTCTGCCTCTCTGTCTCTCTGTCCCTCTGTCTCTCTGCCTCTCTGCCTCTCTGCCTCTCTGTCTCTCTGCCCCTCTGCCTCTCTGCCCCTCTGCCCCTCTGCCTCTCTGCCCTCTGCCCTCTGCCTCTCTGCCTCTCTGTCCCTCTGTCCCTCTGTCCCTCTGTCTCTCTGTCTCTCTGTCTCTCTGTCTCTCTGCCTCTCTGCCTCTCTGCCTCTCTGCCTCTCTGTCTCTCCGTCTCTCCGTCTCTCCGTCTCTCCGCCTCTCCGTCTCTCCGTCCCTCCGTCCCTCCGTCCCTCCGCCCTCCGCCTCTCTGCCTCTCTGCCTCTCTGTCCCTCTGTTCCTCTGTCTGTCTCTCTGCCTCTCTGCCTCTCTGCCTCTCTGTCCCTCTGTCTCTCTGTCCCTCTGCCTCTCTGCCTCTCTGTCTCTGTCTCTCTGTCTCTCTGTCCTCTCTCTCTCTGCCTCTCTCTCTGCCTCTCTCTCTCTGTTCTCTCTGTCTGTCTCTCTGTCTCTCTGTCTCTGTCGTCTCTCTGCCCTCTCTCTGTTCTCTGTCTCTCTGCTCTCTGCCTCTCTGCCTCTCTCTGCCCCTCTGCCCCTCTGCCCCTCTGTCCCTCTGTCTCTCTGCCTCTCTGTCTCTCTGTCTCTCTGTCTCTCTGTCTCTCTGTCTCTCTGTCTCTCTGTCCCTCTGCCTCTCTGCCTCTCTGCCCCTCTGCCCCTCTGCCCCTCTGCCCTCTGTCCCTCTGTCCCTCTGCCTCTGCCTCTCTGCCCCTCTGTCCCTCTGCCTCTCTGCCCCTCTGCCCCTCTGCCTCTCTGCCTCTCTGCCTCTTGCCTCTCTGTCCCTCTGTCTCTCTGTCCTCTGTCTCTCTGTCTCTCTGCCTCTCTGCCTCTCTGCCTCTCTGCCTCTCGTCTCTCCGTCTCTCCGTCCCTCCGTCCCTCCGTCCCTCCGTCCCTCCGTCCTCCGTCCCTCGTCCCTCCGCTCTCCGCCTCTCCGCCCCTCCGCCCCTCCGCCCTCGTCCTCTGTCCCTCTGTCCTCTGTCCCTCTGCCTCTCTGCCTCTCTGTCTCTCTGCCCCTCTGTCCCTCTGCTCTCTGCCCTCTGCCTCTCTGCCTCTCTGCCTCTCTGCCTCTCTGTCCCTCTGTCTCTCTGTCTCTCTGTCTCTCTGTCCCTCTGTTCCTCTGTCTGTCTCTCTGCCTCTCTGCCTCTCTGCCTCTCTGTCCTCTGTCTCTCTGTCCCTCTGCCTCTCTGTCCTCTGTCTCTCTGTCTCTCTGTCCCTCTCTCTGTCCCTCTGCCTCTCTGCCTCTCTGTCCCTCTGTCTCTCTGTCTCTCTGCCTCTCTGCCTCTCTGCCTCTCTGCCTCTCTGTCTCTCTGTCCCTCTGTTCCTCTGTCTGTCTCTCTGCCTCTCTGCCTCTCTGCCTCTCTGTCCCTCTGTCTCTCTGTCCCTCTGTCTCTCTGTCCCTCTGTCCCTCTGTCTCTCTGTCTCTCTGTCCCTCTCTCCGTCCCTCCGTCCCTCCGTCCTCCGTCCCTCCGTCCCTCCGTCCCTCCGCCTCTCCGCCTCTCCGCCTCTCTGTCCCTCTGTTCCTCTGTCTGTCTCTCTGCCTCTCTGCCTCTCTGCCTCTCTGTCCCTCTGTCTCTCTGTCCCTCTGCCTCTCTGCCTCTCTGTCCCTCTGTCTCTCTGTCTCTCTGTCCCTCTCTCTGTCCCTCTGTCCCTCTGTCCCTCTGTCCCTCTGTCCCTCTGTCCCTCTGTCCCTCTGTCTCTCTGTCTCTCTGTCTCTGTCTCTCTGCCTCTCCGCCTCTCCGCCTCTCCGTCTCTCCGTCTCTCCGTCCCTCCGCCTCTCCGCCTCTCCGTCCCTCTGTCTCTCTGCCCCTCTGTCCCTCTGCCTCTCTGCCCCTCTGCCCCTCTGCCTCTCTGCCTCTCTGCCTCTCTGCCTCTCTGTCCCTCTGTCCCTCTGTCTCTCTGTCTCTCTGTCCCTCTGTCTCTCTGTCTCTCTGTCTCTCTGCCTCTCTGCTCTCTGCCTCTCTGCCTCTCTGCCTCTCCGTCTCTCCGTCTCTCCGTCTCTCCGTCCCTCCGTCCCTCCGTCCCTCCGTCCCTCCGCCTCTCCGCCTCTCCGCCTCTCTGTCCCTCTGTTCCTCTGTCTGTCTCTCTGCCTCTCTGCCTCTCTGCCTCTCTGTCCCTCTGTCTCTCTGTCCCTCTGCCTCTCTGTCCCTCTGTCTCTCTGTCTCTCTGTCCCTCTCTCTGTTCCTTCTGTCCCTCTGCCTCTCTGCCTCTCTGTCCCTCTGTCCCTCTGTCTCTCTGTCTCTCTGCCTCTCTGCCTCTCTGCCTCTCTGTCCCTCTGTCTCTCTGTCTCTCTGTCCCTCTCTCCGTCCCTCCGTCCTCCGTCCCTCCGTCCCTCCGTCCCTCCGCCTCTCCGCCTCTCCGCCTCTCTGCCTCTCTGTCCCTCTGTTCCTCTGTCTGTCTCTCTGCCTCTCTGTCTCTCTGCCTCTCTGCCTCTCTGCCTCTCTGTCCCTCTGTCTCTCTGTCCCTCTGCCTCTCTGCCTCTCTGTCCCTCTGTCTCTCTGTCCCTCTGTCCTCTGTTCCTCTGTCCCTCTGTCCCTCTGTCCCTCTGTCCCTCTGTCCCTCTGTCTCTCTGTCTCTCTGCCTCTCCGCCTCTCCGCCTCTCCGCCTCTCCGTCCCTCCGCCTCTCCGCCTTCTCCGTCCCTCCGCCTCTCTGCCCCTCTGTCCCTCTGCCTCTCTGCCCCTCTGTTCTCTGCCTCTCTGCCTCTCTGCCTCTCTGCCTCTCGCCTCTCTGCCTCTCTGCCTCTCTGTCTCTCCGTCTCTCCGTCTCTCTGCCTCTCTGTCCCTCTGTCTCTCTGTCCCTCTGCCTCTCTGTCCCTCTGTCTCTCTGTCTCTCTGTCCCTCTCTCTGTTCCTCTGTCCCTCTGCCTCTCTGCCTCTCTGTCCCTCTGTCCCTCTGTCTCTCTGTCTCTCTGCTCTCTGCCTCTCTGCCTCTCTGTCTCTCTGTCCCTCTGTTCCTCTGTCTGTCTCTCTGCCTCTCTGCCTCTCTGCCTCTCTGTCCCTCTGTCTCTCTGTCCCTCTGCCTCTCTGCCTCTCTGTCCCTCTGTCTCTCTGTCTCTCTGTCCTCTCTCCGTCCCTCCGTCCCTCCGTCCCTCCGCCTCTCTGCCTCTCTGTCCCTCTGTCTCTCTGCCTCTCTGTCCCTCTGTTCCTCTGTCTGTCTCTCTGCCTCTCTGCCTCTCTGCCTCTCTGTCCCTCTGTCTCTCTGTCCCTCTGCCTCTCTGTCCCTCTGTCTCTCTGTCTCTCTGTCCCTCTCTCTGTTCCTCTGTCCCTCTGCCTCTCTGCCTCTCTGTCCCTCTGTCCCTCTGTCTCTCTGTCTCTCTGCCTCTCTGCCTCTCTGCCTCTCTGTCTCTCTGTCCCTCTGTTCCTCTGTCTGTCTCTCTGCCTCTCTGCCTCTCTGCCTCTCTGTCCCTCTGTCTCTCTGCCTCTCTGCCTCTCTGTCCCTCTGTCTCTCTGTCCCTCTGCCTCTCTGCCTCTCTGTCCCTCTGTCTCTCTGTCTCTCTGTCCCTCTCTCCGTCCCTCCGTCCCTCCGTCCCTCCGTCCTCCGTCCCTCCGTCCCTCCGCCTCTCCGCCTCTCTGCCTCTCTGTCCCTCTGTTCCTCTGTCTGCTCTCTGCTCTCTGTCTCTCTGCCTCTCTGCCTCTCTGCCTCTCTGTCCCTCTGTCTCTCTGTCCCTCTGCCTCTCTGCCTCTCTGTCCCTCTGTCTCTCCGCCTCTCCGCCTCTCCGTCCCCTCCGCCTCTCTGCCCCTCTGTCCCTCTGCCTCTCTGCCTCTCTGCCTCTCTGTCTCTCTGTCTCTCTGCCTCTCTGCCTCTCTGCCTCTCTGCCTCTCTGCCTCTCTGCCTCTCTGCCTCTCCGTCTCTCCGTCTCTCCGTCTCTCCGCCTCTCCGTCTCTCCGCCTCTCCGCCCTCCGTCCCTCCGCCTCTCCGCCTCTCCGTCTCTCCGTCTCTCCGTCTCTCCGTCTCTCCGTCTCTCCGTCCCTCCGCCTCTCCGCCTCTCTGCCCCTCTGTCCCTCTGTCCCTCTGCCTCTCTGCCTCTCTGTCCCTCTGTCCCTCTGTCCCTCTGCCTCTCTGTCTCTCTGTCTCTCTGTCTCTCTGCCTCTCTGTCTCTCTGTCCCTCTGTCTCTCTGCCTCTCTGCCTCTCTGCCTCTCTGCCTCTCTGTCCCTCTGTCTCTCTGTCTCTCTGCCTCTCTGCCTCTCTGTCCCTCTGCTCCTCTGTCTCTCTGCCTCTCTGCCTCTCTGCTTCCTCTGTCTCCCTGTCTCCCTGCCTCTCTGCCTCTCTGCCTCTCTGTCCTCGTCCCTCTGCTCCTCTGTCTCTCTGTTCTCTCTGCCTCTCTGCTCCTCTGTCTCCCTGCCTCTCTGTCTCTCTGTCTCTCTGCCTCTCTGTCCTCTGTCCCTCTGTCTCTCTTTCTCTCTGTCCTCTGCCTCTCTGCTCCTCTGTCTCCCTGCCTCTCTGCCTCTCTGCCTCTCTGTCCCTCTGTCTCTCTTTCTCTCTGTCCCTCTGTCTCTCTTTCTCTCTGCCTCTCTGCTCCTCTGTCTCTCTGCCTCTCTGCCTCTCTGTCCCTCTGTCTCTCTGCCTCTCTGTCTCTCTGTCTCTCTGTCTCTCTGTCTCTCTGCCTCTCTGCCTCTCTGTCCCTCTGTCTCTCTGCCTCTCTGTCTCTCTGCCTCTCTGTCTCTCTGCCTCTCTGTCTCTCTGTCTCTCTGCCTCTCTGCCTCTCTGTTCCTCTCCCTCTGTCTCCAGTCTCCCATCCTCTCCCCTGCCTCTGCTTCCTTCCCCAGTGTGACACCTGAGTGGAGTATGGGCTCACACCTGCCTCCACTTAGGTAATCAGCCTTCCCCACGGGTCCCGGACAGCTGAAGGACATCTCACTGATTACCATCCCTGCAATAAGTACCGGCTCAGCCTTCCACTCCCTGCCAGATTGTTGAATACGACTCAATAGTCAGTTTGCTCTCTAGCCTGCACAGCAGTCTGTTGAAGCTTTCAGGAGTTTTAATGCGCTGTGTCTTTTTCTCTTCCTTAGACTCAGCTGTCGGGGATCCCGTCTCCGAGTCCCTTGTCTGTTTTCCCCCCGGACCCATTCGGCACCCTGTAATCCTCCCATGGACCCTCCAGTCAGCCCGGAACCCCCTCCCTTTCCTGAACTCCCCGCCAGTCCATCCACACCTGTCCAGAACCCACAGCAGCCCGCTGGCTGCTCTCCACCTCCCGACTCCTCGTCCCGAACACCAACTGGACGCCAGCTGATCCCAAACCACCGAACACTTCGGCCGTCAGATCGCCGGGGTCCAAGACCATCCAGCCCTCCAAACCCACTCCTTCTGCCGCCTTCCCTGAATCTCCCCTCTCAGACGTCTCCCCACCCGCCATTATCCACCCAGCCACAATAAACATCATTCTAATCTCCTCCGATCTTGGTAGTGTGGCTCTCTGCACGGGTCCAGCCCTCCCTAGTTCGTGACACTAAACAGTCACTCTAAAAATGCTCCAGAAGGAAACGTAAAGGTTCCAGAAAATAGCTTGTGCTGTCACTGATTAAAAACTGAAGAAAAAAGGAGGAAAAGGGCTACATTTATACGAGGACCATCTTAACAGAAAACAACGCAAAAGTGGCGTCTTGTCATTTCACATTTAGATGAGCGGTTTTGAAGGAAATCTGCGTATATACGGTGACTCTATAGTGTGTGGAATTCGATTGGATATGCATGCCAGGCAGCTGGGTGGCGCTGTGATAAAACTCCGCCATGTCTACGCGCATGCGTACTATCTCCCTTTTCGGATCTCCACCGCGGTAAATGTTCATGAATGGAATCTGTACAGATTCTGTACGTTTGTTGGTACGACTCCTGTAGTGTACATAGAGCTGCCAGAGCTGCTTGAAGGTACGAAGGATGGAAATAATCACACATCTTTGTTTACGTCCTTGTACTGGCCGGCAAACCAAAGCACGTATGTGATGTAATCGTCGTGCGCGACGTGGTCAGATCTCGGCAAAGTTTTGCGTTTTGCTGTTTAGACGGAAACGTAACGGCGGAGCGTTTTCTACTTTTCCACTCTGGAGGCCGGTTTCAAATTTTTGCGTTTTCAAGCCCCCAAAACGCCGTCCTCGTATAAATGGTAGGGTGTTTTGTTGAAATATTGGGATGTTTTTACCTGCAAGCGTCCTCGTGTAAACGGCCCCAAAGAGTCTTAAAATTACAAAAAACTAAAAAAAAAACCATCTCACATTCTCGTTGTTTATTCAGATTTGCACCAAAAATTGGAATCGTTTCTTTGTCTGACTGTTAGTAGAATAAGTTACTGAGATATTTATACTAAATAAGAAGCTGACAAACAAATAGCACAAAACTTGATTAATGAATGTTAAATATTTTGTGAAAATACAGATGAATCTCAAAAACCTGGACATTAACACATAAAATCATCAACAACCTGCATTTTAAAGCTGAAAGTGTCTCCAGATGTCCTCAGTCTAAGATCTAAATATAACATAGAAGAACTGAAAACTGACCAAATAAAAGTGACAGAGTTTTATTGCTGTATTCTGAGTTACTGTGTTTACTGTGACGTTTAGACCTGATCTGAGGACAGTGGTTAGTGGAAACTCAGACAGGAAGGCCTTTAGATAATAATCTGGAACTATCAGACCGTCTTCTTTAAACTGTCGGACTCTTTTCCTCAACTGAGATCATTTAGATCATTTCTGTTTCTGGGCTCTGGAATGTAAACCAGCCGCTGCCCACTCATAAACACAGGAGAGCTAATGAAGTACAGAGAAATACAGCAAAAGTACAGCAAAATATATCAAGAATACAGAGAAATACAGCAAGAATACAGCAAGAATATAGAGAAATACAGCATTCTTGTCTACAGTTGATTGAGTTTAGAATCATTTGGTTTCAGTCTGGGCTGCACAGTGCAGTAGTGGTTAGCACTGTTGCCTTGCAGCAAGAAGATCCCCGGTTCAAATCCCGGCCTGGGCCTGGGATCTTTCTGCATGGAGTTTGCATGTTCTCCCTGTGCATGCGTGGGTTTTCTCCGGGTACTCCGGCTTCCTCCCACAGTCCAAAAACATGCTGAGGTTAATTGGTTACTCTAAATTGTCCGTAGGTGTGAATGTGAGTGTGATTGTGTGTCTGTATATGTAGCCCTGTGACAGACTGGTGACCTGTCCAGGGTGTCCCCTGCCTTCACCTGAGTCAGCTGGATAGACTCCAGCACCCCCCATGACCCTAGTGAGGATAAAGCGGTGTATAGAGGATGGATGGATGGTTTCACTCTGCATTAACAACCAACACTGCTGCTGGATTTTACTCCTCATGAAGATTTCTGGTAATTAACTGTGATCATTTTCACTTAATCAGCAGCAAAGACTCATCTTTAATCTGACACTGGTTTGTTCAACAAGAACAATCACACAAACTCAAACCTCACTAAATAGTAGGCTTGGGCGGGATCCACATTTTGATACGTCAAACTTCCTTCACATTTTACCGGGGTATACGGTATTACCGTGACTATTACTGCTACTGGCTTGTGCCTTCACGTTCGTAAATTGAATACTCTCAGCAGTGAGTGGGTGGTTGATTCGGAGATGTGTCCTTAGGTTAGAGGTGTTTCCATCTCTCGCGATCACCTTTTGATTGCAGAATTTATAAATTGCTTCATCAGTATTTACCGGCTCTCCTTTCTCGTTTGCCTGGAACCCGAAATACTCCCAAACTGCAGAAGTTGTGTTCTTTTTTGACACCAAGTTACTCCGTGCGGGATCTGCCCCCCCCTCCCTGGCACTGTCACGTGACGACGTCACGTTCATAAACTTTATGGAAAGTCTTCAAAAGTAGGCTAAAACATAACTGTTTAAGTAAAACTGAAAATTCAACCACACAAGTGCTACTGGACATTGAATCAATTTTAGGCATTAAATGACTTTTATTTAATATTTAATCCTTATGTTAACCTTTCCTGCTCAGCTCCTGACCGTGGTCAGGAAACCCAGGAGAGGACAGTTCTCCAGGGCTGAAGTTACTGCTGTTACTTCGGGGTTAACCCCCTTCACTTCCTCAGCAGTCGTAGAAGGCAAAGACACAGGAGCCCGGCCTTATTGAAGAATACTGCAGCCTTTATTGTAAATTAACAGCGGCTGAGCCATACAGTCGCTAACCCAGCAGCTACACACCTCTTCTCTCTTACGCCCCGAACCGACTATCGTCTTCCTCACTCGCGCTGCATTCAGGGTCGCTCGGACATCTCGCTCTCCCCCTCTCACACACGCTGCTCTCTCTCCCTCTCTCATAATGGAGCCACACACTCTCATAACACTTATCTCCTGTATAAGAGCATTGCATTTTTTTCATGGCGGTATTGGAACTGATAGCGCTGCTATTTTTAAACACCGGCGGTACAAGGTATTACCGTAATACCGCCCAAGCCTACTAAATAGTCTGTATTTTGTAGTAAAAGTCAGAATTTAGGGGGGCAGTGTTTTCTTGGCAATGTTGTTGTTACTGAAAAAAGTAAAAGTGCAAAAAAGTTTCTGTAGGGTTAGACATTGTTTTGGTCTGGGTTAAGGTTAGGGTTAGGGTTAGGGGTTAGATATGAATGGGAGTCAATGGTAAGTCCCCACGGGAATAGCAGAACCAGACATGTGTGTGTGTGTGTGTGTGTGTGTGTGTGTGTGTGTGTGTGTGTGTGTGTGTGTGTGTGTGTGTGTGTTAGAGTTCATCGCTTTGAGGCAGATGTGTGTTTATTGTGTAAATTTGCAGATGATGTGTATAAATCTGTAGATATTGAAGCAGGTTGTACACTAATTCAGAACTACAGACTCCTGATGACAGAACTACAGACTCCTGATGGTAGAACTACAGACTCCTGATGATAGAACTACAGACTCCTGATGGTAGAACTACAGACTCCTGATGGTAGAACTACAGACTCCTGATGATAGAACTACAGACTCCTGTTGATGGTAGAACTACAGACTCCTGATGGTAGAACTACTGACTCCTGATGGTAGAACTACAGACTCCTGTTGATGGTAGAACTACAGACTTCTGATGATGGTAGAACTACAGACGTCTGATGATGGTAGAACTACAGACTCCTGATGGTAGAACTACAGACTCCTGATGGTAGAACTACAGACTCCTGATGATAGAACTACAGACTCCTGTTGATGGTAGAACTACAGACTCCTGTTGATGGTAGAACTACAGACTCCTGATGATGGTAGAACTACAGACGTCTGATGATGGTAGAACTACAGACTCCTGATGGTAGAACTACAGACTTCTGATGGTAAAACTACAGACTCATGTTGATGGTAGAACTACAGACTCCTGATGGTAGAACTACAGACTCCTGATGGTAGAACTACTGACTCCTGATGATGGTAGAACTACAGACGTCTGATGATGGTAGAACTACAGACTCCTGATGGTAGAACTACAGACTCCTGATGGTAGAACTACAGACTCCTGATGATAGAACTACAGACTCCTGTTGATGGTAGAACTACAGACTCCTGTTGATGGTAGAACTACAGACTCCTGATGATGGTAGAACTACAGACGTCTGATGATGGTAGAACTACAGACTCCTGATGGTAGAACTACAGACTTCTGATGGTAAAACTACAGACTCCTGTTGATGGTAGAACTACAGACTCCTGATGACAGAAATACAGACTCCTGTTGATGGTAGAACTACAGACTCTTGGTGGTAGAACTACAGACTCCTGATGGTAGAACTACAGACGTCTGATGATGGTAGAACTACAGACTCCTGATGGTAGAACTACAGACTTCTGATGGTAAAACTACAGACTCCTGTTGATGGTAGAACTACAGACTCCTGATGACAGAACTACAGACTCCTGTTGATGGTAGAACTACAGACTCCTGATGATGGTAGAACTACAGACTCCTGATGACAAAACTACAGATTCCTGTTGATGGTAGAACTACAGACTCCTGTTGATGGTAGAACTACAGACTCCTGATGACAGAACTACAGACTCCTGTTGATGGTAGAACTACAGACTCCTGATGGTAGAACTACAGACTCCTGTTGATGGTAAAACTACAGACTCCTGTTGATGGTAGAACTACAGACTCCTGATGACAGAACTACAGACTCCTGTTGATGGTAGAACTACAGACTCCTGATGATGGTAGAACTACAGACTCCTGATGATGGTAGAACTACAGATTCCTCTTGATGGTAGAACTACAGACTCCTGATGATGGTAGAACTACAGACTCCTGATGGTAGAACTACAGACTCCTGATGGTAGAACTACAGACTCCTGATGATGGTAGAACTACAGACTCCCGATGACAGAACTACAGACTCCTGATGGTAGAACTACAGACTCCTGATGGTAGAACTACAGACTCCTGATGATGGTAGAACTACAGACTCCTGATGATGGTAGAACTACAGACTCCCGATGACAGAACTACAGACTCCTGATGGTAGAACTACAGACTCCTGATGGTAGAACTACAGACTTCTGATGGTAAAACTACAGACTCCTGTTGATGGTAGAACTACAGACGTCTGATGATGGTAGAACTACAGACTCCTGATGACAGAACTACTGACTCCTGATGGTAGAACTACAGACTCCTGATGACAGAACTACAGACTCCTGATGGTAGAATTACAGACTCCTGATGACAGAACTACAGACTCCTGATGGTAGAACTACAGACTCCTGATGATAGAACTACAGACTCCTGATGGTAGAACTACAGACTCCTGATGATGGTAGAACTACAGACTCCTGATGGTAGAACTACAGACTCCTGATGATGGTAGAACTACAGACTCCTGATGATGGTAGAACTACAGACGTCTGATGATGGTAGAACTACAGACTCTTGAGGGTAGAACTACAGACTCCTGATGGTAGAACTACAGACTCCTGATGACAGAACTACAGACTCCTGATGGTAGAATTACAGACTCCTGATGATAGAACTACAGACTCCTGATGGTAGAACTACAGACTCCTGATGATAGAACTACAGACTCCTGTTGATGGTAGAACTACAGACTCCTGATGGTAGAACTACAGACTCCTGATGATAGAACTACAGACTCCTGTTGATGATAGAACTACAGACTCCTGATGGTAGAATTACAGACTCCTGATGACAGAACTACAGACTCCTGATGGTAGAACTACAGACTCCTGATGATAGAACTACAGACTCCTGATGGTAGAACTACAGACTCCTGATGATGGTAGAACTACAGACTCCTGATGATGGTAGAACTACAGACTCCTGATGATGGTAGAACTACAGACTCCTGATGATGGTAGAACTACAGACGTCTGATGATGGTAGAACTACAGACTCTTGAGGGTAGAACTACAGACTCCTGATGCTGGTAGAACTACAGACTCCCGTCTTCTTCCAGGTCAGCTGAGAGCTTCAGCAGTTATTTCTGTGGTGTTGGAGTGAGGAACACTGGAGATGATATTAAAGTTTCAGCAGATTGCTGCAGCTTTGCCCTGAGATGTGAAGGTTTACAAGCAGCCAAAATGTGAGAAACGTGACGAGAATAGCACAATACTGCATCAGCTGCAGAGAAAAAACTTATTCAACATTTAGCTCCATTTAACATTATTTCAGACCTAAGAGCTGCTCATCTTCCTCCAGATAACACCCTGGATGGATGCTTTTGGCTCTAAACATGTCGGTTTCTACCGCTGTGCTACAAACTGAAAGATCTCTTCAACAAATGAATGGGTTTCTGGACATTTCTACAGTTATCCATGGAGCCTAATAAAGAAATCCGACTTCAGTTGTTCCCTAAAATTCCTTCATCCATTGGAACCCCAGCTGATTCTCCTCTTGTCAGGTTTTATTCACTGTCAGCTCATTTTCCACTAAAATATAAAATCATGTATCGCTAAGGAAACCAAACAACCACAACTCGAAGTAGAGAAATCTGAAAGGTCAAACTAAATTATACCATTAATCATCAAAAATAAAGTTTATTTTCTTTGTTGATTATTTATTTTACAAAAAACGAAGAAAACTAGAATCAACATGTGAAACATTTTCCCAGGTTGAGGGTATAAATACATATTATAGATATGTTACTGCTGTGTTCTTGATTTTTACTGTTCTGTGGAAACACTGCCTGCAGTTCAACTGAAAAGTCTCTAAAGTTTAGACTCGTTGTCTTGGCTGTACGTCTAAAATCTGTTTCATGTGACCTGGTAACACCTCCTGGCTGCCAGATTTAAAAATAAATGGTAGGGAAAAAACATGTTTTATCAAAGTGTTTCCATAATAGTGTCAGTAATTAGACTAACGTACTACTGTCTGCTACTTAACCTGAAAATGATAAATATGGATATTTTACTATAAATGTGAGGATATCAGCCTCAGCTCTAAATGTGGATAAACAGCAGATTTAATAATCAGTTCTGTTCATGTTAACAAACACTGAATGTTGTAATGAGAAATGTTATTTTTTGGAGTAATATTTAAATGTAATGTGTATTTTTTAAATCACATGTAATTTTTCAGTTTTCAAACTTCAAACTTTATTTATTTGTAAAGAACTTTTCATGCAGAACAACACAAAGTACTTCACAACAATTAAAAACAAAGAAGACAATAAATAAATACAATTAAAAATAGAAAAAAAAACAACTCTCCACCCTCCCAACATATAGACAGCCATTTATGTGCGCACACACACACACACACACACACACACACACACACACACACACACACACACACACACACACACACACACACACACACACACACACACACACACACACACACACACAACATGACAGTTTTAGGAGCAATATTTCCCTTCCATGTAAACGTGTCAAAGTCAGTATTAAATTTTTATGTGTAATTTTACTTTGCTGCCTCAGCATCATTATTACTTTTCTATTATTTGGTTATTTTATTTTCAGCAATATATCCTACTTATTAAATCTTATTGTTTTTCTATCAGATACTTCATTTTAATTCTAAGTAAATTTGTTTTCTGAGAAATATCTGGCCAAAGAATGTATTTTAGAATTAATAAAGTTTATGTTAACTAAAACTTTATCTTGTCTTAATTTATCCTAACTTATCCTCGTTGAACTTAATTTAACTTAACTTTAACTTATCCTAACTTGACTTAATTTAATTTAAATAAACTTAATGTATCTTAACTTACCTTTATCTTAGCTTGTCTTAATTTACCCTAACTTTTTCTAACTCAATTTAACTTCATCTTAACTTATCGTAACTTGACTTAATTAAGCTCAATTTAAATTAACTTTATCTTATCCTAACTAATTGTATCTAGACTTAATTAAACTTCATTTATCTTACCTTTAACTTGTCTGAACGTATACTAACTTAACTAAATTACACTTTATCTTACCTTTATCTTGTCGTAACTGATCTTATAGTATCTTTTGTTTTCTTATCGGCTTCTCTTCTCGTTTCATGTCTTAATCACATTTTGACTCATAAGTTGGACAGAGTGCAGCTAACTAACACTCTGACATGTCTAAACATTACATCTATGAAATATAAGACTTTTATCAGGAAAAATCAGACCTTCTCATGTAAACCTCTTCAACATTTGACATGTAAAGTGTGTAAAGCAGCTCGTTTACCCTGAGCTCAGTCCTCTGCAGCAGATCTTTGGGGGATGAATCTCAGCATCAATCACGGGACTTCAATCCAAACACATGTTAGAGCCACGTTCTCCTGTTCCCTCTCAGGCATGGATCTCGTCTAATGGACAATAACACGGCAGTTAAAAGCAGCAGGACCCGGTTCAGGCCTTCTCTGAGACACTAAATCAATCCGTACCAAATAAACATCAGGCTTTTACGCCGCTAGCTCATCCTGAAACCCGAGTTCAGACAGAAACATCTCCAATTTATTACAGGCCAGCCACCTGGATGGAATACAGTCCTCAGCTAAAATACCTTCAGTCTTCCTCACATTTCTGCTGCTCATCATTTCTCTTCTGTCCCTGAAATCTAAATATTCTTTCCTGGATTCAAGAGGAGCCGTTTGGGGGATTCAGTCGGTTTTATTTTCACGTAGAAACTCACAGAAACTTCATCTAGACTGTGTAAAAATCTCATATTCTATAAATTAATGCACAGTTTAGTGGTTATATTTAGGCTCTCAAAGCACATCGTGAAAGTCTGGAGAAGATCATGATTTGGTTTATTTCACACTCGATGCCTCAGATGAACATTTAACATGAATCAGCGTCTCCATAACTTTCAGGAAAAGTGGTTTTGGTGCTTAAATGTTTTCAGGAAGTAAATCCGAGTCTCTGGAGTAAAATATCCTGCATTTTAAACGTCCCGCTGTTCAGTCAGAATCCTCTGATTACTTCTGTGTGGTCCAAAACTGGGGAACCTTCTGATATTTTCACTGAATAACCAGAAAAGTAGCTTTGATTTGTCTCAGAAACTGTTGGGTGAACATAAAAAGACACAGATGCTACTGCAGTAATTTAAAAACAGAAATAGTTTTAATGTTAGAGAGCTCTAAAAAAAAGACAATTTTAAGATGTTGAGAAGAAATTTATGTAAAAAGACCAGAATCAGATCACCTGCTATCTGCTGTAAAGATAATAAGTAAATAGAGCAGAAGGGAAACGGCTCCAGGAGGAAAAGATTATTTAGTTTTAATTAGTTTATGGACTTGAACTGAAGCATAATTAGTCTTTTTTTTGCATAAACCAGTAAAGAACAGAAATATTAAGGCAGCATTATGAACCCATCCTGATCTGTAAAAACCTGGGTTCACATGGAGGAACTCTATTTATCTATTTTACACTTTTATACCGACTAAACTCAGGTTTATCTTTTATTCTTCTGGTGAAGAGCTCTGAGATGACCTAACCCTGTTATCAACATGTTATGATCTGAACGTCACGTCTTCTATGGTTTTATCATCAGAGATATCTCAGCTGGAGGTGGAGAGAGTTCCTGAATTTTAACAAAGACTTGTAAAGAGGTGAGGTGCATCATGGGAAATGTAGGATCCAGCAGTCTTCTGACCGTAAAGTAATGGTACTCAAAGTAGATGAAATGTGTAAAATTACTGAAATATTCATCTAATAAAAATAAGGAAAAGCTATTTAAACATAAATCAATGTAGATACAAAAGTAGGGATGAAAATTATTGATAAAAATCAGAGACAAACATCACTAATGCCAGTAAAAGTTACTGGAAGACTTCTGAGGGTGACATTTCTTAAATAAGAAGAGTTTAAAATGTTCCACGGGGGAAAACCTGATGAGGTAATCCAGGTAAAATCTCTCCAAAACTTTTTCAATTTATTGAGAATAAAAGTGAAAATATTTCCGTCTGCAGCTTCGATTTGTGTCTTTACTCCTTTCAGTCTGTCCATCAGGAGGAAAAAGCTTTATGGAAGGGCAGCGCTTTATCACCACAGTACCTTCAAATTCAGCTTTTATTTTATTAAACTGTAGATAAACAAACTAGAGCTAATTATTTACTGGTTCAAGTACAGATTGGACAGCTGGAGGTATAAATGATAAAGATATGGTAGTTCTACAGACACATACAAACTAACTTTATCCTTTCTGTATCATAAAATAATCTTTTAATTCATTCAGTTAGTTACTGAGCACAAAGACTGGTTTATTTAATGAGAAATTAAAGGTTTGTCCTAATCTATTTAGCTTCAATGTGAAATAAAATTAACTTTACAATCTCTTCATATTTGTTGGCTCATCTTCAGCTCCACAGATTTACTAGAACTGTTTGGTTTGTTCAATAAAATCACACAAAGATTATTAAGAACAGAATCAAACCCTCTGGTCTATCTGATGAGAATCTAAAAGCTCTAATTTCCTCCACAGACGTCTTTAAATCGTCACTCATTACACGTGAAACACAGAAACCATTTACTAAAAAGGAGAAATCAGGTTGGAGGCATTGAGCAGAAGTAAGAGTTGCGAAGCAGCGAGCAGAACTAATTTCATCAAATATTAAACCTGGTTAGCAGCAGGACTCAGCTGGAGGATCATGGGACGTCTGGTTCAGGAAGCAGCCATTTTAGAAAGCTATTACCCCGATTTATTGTGGCTTATTATCAATATTTGGTAGCTTGTCTGAGACTTGTGTGCCCCGGGGTAAAACTGCTGCTAATGCAAACACGCCTCATGTGCTGGTGAGATGGTTTCTGTGTTTTTTTATTTCATTAATAAGAGCAGATTCCACAGGAGACTTAAAGTTAGCTGCTTTATGTATGAATGTGCATTTCTAAGAAAGTCTCAGAGTGGAATCACGCTTTCAAATACAGAAACCTATCAGAGAATAAGGACAAGTGAAAAAAGAGACATTTAATAGAATATAATAAATTAAAATGAAGGCCTGTTTCTGCAGCATTTTTAAATTTTTGATAAAAAAATAATCAGAAAGGTAAAAGAAATGAAGAAACGTGTGAATAAACAGAAAAATTCAGCAGCATTTTGACTTTAATACACGAGTCCACCAGAGCTGCTCTTCATGAACATATTTATGATGTGTATTATTATCATTATTATTATTATTCCATACAGTATAATAAATAACTTTTAAGGTGGCTTTTCTTCCTCAAACATCTGGCATTAATCTAACATCTAAATATTAACGGAGGAGGAAAATTGAAGCTGATTTAGGAGAAAACTATTAAAAATGTATTAGAAAGAACTCTGCTCAGATCAGCTGCTGTTAAAACAAACAAATCCTTTCAATGAATTTATTATTTTGGCCATTATTTATGAACATCTTGACAGGGAGTGTCTCTAATATTTGATATCCTGCTTTCTAGAGTTTTAAGTTTTGATCAGTTTTCTTAACTTTACTTTCTGTAAGACATTATTGATGAGTTTAAGAACTTCTAAATGCCTCCAACACACGGATATGATGAAGCATTTGAACCTAAAAACAGACAGATTCTTCCTATTTGAAGACTGGATGTTAACTAAAGAGCATCTTTTTAAAAATCTCCCTGAAAGCGCCGTGGATTACCGTCTGTTAGTCGTCCTCTGCACGGCTGCAGGACTTTTATTTGGGGAAATGGAGGTTGTGTACATTTTAGGGCCGGTGTTGTGCTGAAAGGTGGAGGCTGCGATGTTTTTTTGGGGATAAAGTGCATTAACTGCAGGCGACCAATCGGCTGGCTCCGTCCCATCGCCCTCCATCGCCTCCACTCAGCTCCTCCAGCTGAGGCGTACTTAGCACCATCCATAATGCATGTCGCCTCCCCAACGCTCCGGCCTGTCACAGCTCGTTCCCTTCGACAACTCAGCCCAACTCTACTTTTGCCCCTAAGAGGACGCCAACGGCTGCATAATTTAGAAGCCTCCCGCTGTTTTCTGGGCTCATCTCTTATCAAAAATGTAGCAGACGGAGTTTCTGGGGGAGTTTTATCTAAAGGGGCGATGGAAGATGTTCTAGATCAGACAATGGACGGAGGAGTGGGACAAAACTTCTGCAACTTCTTCTGTGGAACTTTTCTGAACTCTGGTGATGTCAGAGACATGTATGTCTGTCTGCATGTAGACCAATCCTAAAGCCTCAGTTACATGTATGTCTGTCTGCATGTAGACCAACCCTAAAACCTCAGTAACATGTATGTCGGTCTGCATGTAGACAAACCCTAAAGCCTCAGTGACATGTATGTCTGTCTGTAGACAAATCCTAAAACCTCAGTAACATGTATGTCTGTCTGCATGTAGACAAACCCTAAAACCTCAGTAACATGTATGTCGGTCTGCATGTAGACAAACCCTAAAGCCTCAGTGACATGTATGTCGGTCTGCATGTAGACAAACCCTAAAACCTCAGTAACATGTATGTCTGTCTGTAGACAAATCCTAAAACCTCAGTAACATGTATGTCTGTCTGCATGTAGACAAACCCTAAAACCTCAGTAACATGTATGTCGGTCTGCATGTAGACAAACCCTAAAGCCTCAGTGACATGTATGTCGGTCTGCATGTAGACAAACCCTAAAGCCTCAGTAACATGTATGTCTGTCTGCATGTAGACCAACCCTAAAGCCTCAGTAACATGTATGTCTGTCTGTAGACAAATCCTAAAACCTCAGTAACATGTATGTCTGTCTGCATGTAGACAAACCCTAAATCCTCAGTAACATGTATGTCTGTCTGCATGTAGACAAACCCTAAATCCTCAGTAACATGTATGTCTGTCTGCATGTAGACAAACCCTAAATCCTCAGTAACATGTATGTCTGTCTGCATGTAGACAAACCCTAAAGCCTCAGTAACATAGGGTTAGGGTTAGGGCTACAATTTACGTCATATTTAAAATGTATCTACTTGTTACTAAAAGACTTGCTGTTTTTCTTGTGCTTGTTTTAAAGTCAAATTTACAGACCAACACTAAAAGCTCTTCCTAGTGTGTCTCTAAATGTCTGAATATGAAATATGTGTATCAGCACATGCGTGTTCAGGGCGGATCAAAGTATAACATGTTTAATAAACCAGAGGATTGTTCCAACGGGAACAAAAGGACCATTGTGGGGAACTCTTCCAGCCATCTGCAGCCGGCAGGTCAAGGTGACCGAGGTCACAAAGAGAAGAAAGATATTTAAGAGAGGCAGCGAACACCTGCTGGAAATATCTGACTATTAAAGCAAAGACTGGATTACCTGAGGTGTCTTTAGTTATCTCAGCATCCTTATCGGTCTGGTTGGAAAGCAGCAGGTGACAAAGTTTAAACAGGTACTCTGAAGACTATTTCTATGTTGTTGACGGCTTTCCTGAGACGATAATGAGGCTCTTTGGTTGTGCAACAACCAGGTTCTCAAAAGTGTACTCCACTGAACATTTCACTACTGTAGACCACCATTAAAACATCTGGGAACACTTAGAAACCTCCTGATTTTAGAAAGAAAAGCCGTTTTATTTCATGAAGATAACATAAAATGAATGATAAATTCAGTGCAGACATAGTTAATGTGGTAAATGACTATAGTAGCTGTAAACAGCTGATTTTTAATGGAATATCTCCATAGGGGTACAGAGGAACATCTCCTGTGTTCTAATGCTACATTGTGTTAGCTAATGGTGTTGAAAGGCTCATTGATGGTTAGAAAACCCTTGTTCAGTTATGTTAGCACATGGATAAAAGTGGGAGTTTAATGGAAAACATGGAATTGTCCGGATGATCCCAGATTTTAGAATGGTAGTTTAACTCCAGCTACGAGTGCCGACATTCATAGTTTAAATCTAATCATTGGTAGCGTTGCTTGCATAGAGCTGTTTTCTGAGTTAAATAGGTTTCTGGTCATGAAACATATTTTAAACATATTTATTAAAAGTTATTTAATAGATAGTAGTATTCTCCTGCAGTTTAAATCACCTGTAGCAGTCACAGCGTTATGATCACATCTCGAGGTGAAGTCAACAGAGCAGCGTCCAGAAACACAACTGGGTTCATCTTTAACTTGTTCAGTCAAAAATGGAGTTAAAACAGTGATTCTAACCTGGTTACTAGAGTGGATGTAAACACATCTGATGCATCTTCTGGCTGCTCTCAGCATTTAAAGGCCACAGGTGAACACAAAGATGTTGGTTTTTGACTCAGATGGAACTTCCATCATGTTTCTGCTGCCGTGATCGGTTAAATTATGTAAAGAAAGCCGTCATGAAACCAGTGGAGTTCTCATGCTGCATCTCTGAATGAGATCAGTTCAGAGGAACAGCAGCACCTGGATCAGCATTAAATCTGTTCTGTGTCGACATGAAACAAGCCAAGCATGACGTGTAGCTGCTCTCTTTCAGTCCTCCACAGCTTCTACCTCATCAGCAGCTGAAAACAAAGCAGGCTATAACCCAACAAAGGAACAGAAACAGCTCCTACAGCTGATCTAATGTATTCACGTTTAGGTAAAAATGTACATCTGTGTTTTGTGGAACAGATCTAATCACATGATCTCATTCTGTGGTAGAATTTACAAGTGGAGCCATAAAACCTCCATAATTTGCACTTTGAAAATTTAGTGACTCCATGTCAGCATTTTTTAAAAATATTAACAACACAGTTTTTTATGTGTATTTTTAGTCATTGTGAACAAAAAGATCTTCTTCAAGGTGTTTTTTGGGATCAGTGACATTTTCTGATGTGTTCTAATCTTTAGATTTTATTTATGTTGTAGAACTCTGTAAGTAATGTCAAGTTAATACAGATGTCAGGTGAGAGAACAACCCGTCCTACATCAGATCAGATCAGTGTGTGTCTCTAAACATTCATAAATGAACAACTGGTCTGTCCCAACATCGACTACCAGACCCAGAAAAGGACAAAATAATAACTAAATAGAAATTAAAATGAATGAACAGAGCTCTGTAGGCTGCTGTGCTTCTCTTATGATCCGGCTGATACAACTAAGGGTTTTCTCGGATATGAACTCTTTTTTCTTCTTCTTATAAATCTGTATTTCTCTCCACCATGTGCTGAAGGACATATTTCATATTTCCATTGAGGTGGTTTTTCTACATCATGCAGCTCAACATTTATCTGTTCACTTCAGGCGTGTGATAGGTGTTCAGCATCTGTTTGTTGAATATCCATGCATCATCTTCCAGCTTTTATAAAAACAATAATACTAAAATAATACTAAAAATAAAAGCTGCTTTGGTACGTGGTTCTCACTGAGATCTCTGAATTCAGAATTAACTGTAAACCTGGATAAGGTGTTTAAACATCATTATTGTAGCTTTAGTTAGCATCTGAAGCTTCTTTATACCTGGAGTTTATTCAGGTTTGAAATCAGGACGTTTAAATTCAGAGTTCAGATAGCAGGTTACCAGAGTTCATGTAAAAATAGGATCTGGATTCATGTTGATCATAAATCAGACAGGAAGTGTTGATAAATATCTGCTGCAGGTGAGAACTTTTAGAAACAAGAACGTCTGGAGTTTGACAGAAGCTGTAAATAAAGTGGATTAAAAGCCTCAAGTTTCCATGATGCTTTTAGAACTCATCACTTCTCCACACATTAAGAGTTCCTCAGTCTACAGAACCTTATTAGGAACCAGAACCAGAACTACACATGTAGACAGATGTGTAGAAGAACCAGAACCAGAACCAGAACTACACATGTAGACAGACGTATAGAAGAACCAGAACCAGAACTACACATGTAGACAGATGTGTAGGAGAACCAGAACCAGAACCAGAACTACACATGTAGACAGACGTATAGAAGAACCAGAACCAGAACTACACATGTAGACAGACGTATAGAAGAACCAGAACCAGAACTACACATGTAGACAGATGTGTAGAAGAACCAGAACCAGAACCAGAACTACACATGTAGACAGACGTATAGAAGAACCAGAACCAGAACCAGAACTACACATGTAGACAGACGTATAGAAGAACCAGAACCAGAACTACACATGTAGACAGATGTGTAGGAGAACCAGAACCAGAACCAGAACCAGAACTACACATGTAGACAGATGTGTAGGAGAACCAGAACCAGAACCAGAACTACACATGTAGACAGACGTATAGAAGAACCAGAACCAGAACTACACATGTAGACAGATGTGTAGGAGAACCAGAACCAGAACCAGAACCAGAACTACACATGTAGACAGATGTGTAGGAGAACCAGAACCAGAACCAGAACCAGAACTACACATGTAGACAGATGTGTAGGAGAACCAGAACCAGAACCAGAACCAGAACTACACATGTGGACAGATGTGTAGAAGAACCAGAACCAGAACCAGAACCAGAACTACACGAGGACAGACGTGTAGGAGAACCAGAACCAGAACCAGAACCAGAACTACACGAGGACAGACGTGTAGGAGAACCAGAACCAGAACCAGAACCAGAACTACACGAGGACAGACGTGTAGGAGAACCAGAACCAGAACCAGAACCAGAACTACACGAGGACAGACGTGTAGGAGAACCAGAACCAGAACCAGAACCAGAACTACACGAGGACAGACGTGTCTCTGAAGACAACACACTGAGATGTTGTTTAAACAGAGAAGAGTTAAATACTCCACTGATGATCCTAACAAACTGCTGCTGTGTTTGTTTAACGTTTCTGAACTGTTATTGCTGTCGGGTTTTTTAAAAACTGAGAATTTATGTCAGATTATCGTGATCATCTGGACCTTCTGAGAGTCAGCAGGAGACTGAACCAGTCTGGCACTTTGAGAGTCTTTTAACTGAAGCATTAAGAGAAAAACTTTGAGCTTTTCTGGACAGGAACGATCTAATAGGGTTTGAAGGCCACGTAAATATTTAGGCCCAGAAGTGTGTTGATGCCGACAGACTCTGCTGCTCCACAAACCTGCTGTTATGTTCAGCAGCAACAATAGCTTCATTTAGCTCCATAATAGGTCACAGTAATCACTGTTTACTGATTTACAGCCTGCTCACTTAATTACTGTCATGGATGAGAAGATGATTAAATTCCTGCTTCCCAGTAAGGTCAGGATTTCACAGCAGTGGATTTAAATCAGAGTTTTAGACAGTTGGAGCCATCAGAGAGGAGCTGGATGGAGATGTTCCGATGTCCTCACCTTACATCTCTGATCATCTACGACGCTGAGATCTGTTCTTTCTAATTTCTAATTTCTTTCAGCTGCAGTTTATGGTTGATAAATTAGATTTCTGGTAATAATGATCCAGTGTAGCTGCAGGTGTGTTATTATGGCTTCTATTCACTGAAGCTGAAAGAGGAGCCGGTAATTCAGAAAAGTTGTTAGTAATTATAATAATAATAATAATAATAATAATAAAGATATTATTTATCGACTTCAGCCTAATAAAGACATTATGTATCACCGGGAGAGACACAGACGTGATGTGCAGCAGTTCAGTTAGTCAAGTTAGTTTACTGAAACAATTAAAAATCATTTAAAATAATTAAGTTAAATGCTTTTTTCTAATAAGTTTTGGTGACCCATTAAGTTGTTTTATGCGTGTTTTATACGTGTTTTATGCATGTGTTTTATATGTGTTTTATACGTGTTTTATGCGTGTGTTTTATGCGTATTTTATGCGTGTCTTTTATGTGCGTGTTTAATGCGTGTGTTTTATGTGCGTGTTTAATGTGTGTGTTTTGTGTGAGTGTTTTATGCATGGGTTTTATGCGTGTTTTGTGTGTTTTATGTGTGTTTTATGCGCATGTTTTATGCATGTTATATGCTTGTTCTATGTGTGTTTTGTGTGAGTTATATGTCTGTTTTATGCATATGTTTATGCGTGTTTTACGTGTATTTTGTGTGTGTTTTATGTGTGTGTTTTATGCCTGTGTTTTATGTGTGTTTTGTGTGTTTTATGTGTGTGTTTTGTGCGTGTTTTATGTGTCTGTTTTATGTGTGTTTTATATGTGTGTTTTATGCGTGTTTTATGTGTATTTTATGTGTGTTTTATGCGTTTGTTTTATACATGTTTTATGTGTGTGTGTTTTATGTGTTTTATGTGTGTGTTTGTGTGTTTTATGTGTGTGTTTTGTGCGTGTTTTATGTGTATTTTATGTGTGTTTTATGCGTTTGTTTTATACGTGTTTTATGTGTGTGTGTTTTATGTGTTTTATGTGTTTTATGCGTGTTTTATGCATGTTTTATGCGTATGTTTTATACATGCTTTATGTGTGTTTTATGTGTGTGTTTTATACATGTTTTATATCACACAGTAGCAGTACTTTATCTCAGTTATTGTAGTACTTCAGTTAATTTAAAGTCCTTCATTGATTTAACCCCTTAAACTTGCCTGTTTATAAAGTTACAGATTTAGAGTTTTTTTTTCCTCTATGACAATATTCCCTTCCTACTTTATATTAGCTTAGAAGTAAGATTTAAATCCTGCATTGAATCCTTCCAGCTCTCATCCCTCCTCAGCTACAGCAGCTCGAGCACACCAGCTCCCCACCACTCACTACAAGTAGAACACTGTAAACCTTCTCACAGTGGTCAGAACTTCAGCTGCATGTTAGAACCAGAAACCGAGTCAGAAGAAGAAGAATTCTACAGAAAACCTTGCAGGCTAACAGTACTGGTTCTTCAGGTTTGTGACATAAGAAACCTCAGAGGTCTGAATCTCTGTTTTAGAGACTTTCACCACTAAACTGCAGTCACTAGGTAGCAATACTGAGCCACGGCATTCACATGGATATTTCACTCATGATGTGTCTTTGTCATATAAAAACCTTATCGATGCTAACAAGGTTAAAAAGTAGACCGTCACCAGAGGAGGGCTTTAATAGAATTATTGTAAATTATTCTATACCCCCTTTACTCCTCAGATTAATTAAAATGACATCCTCATCTGTTGTCATCTCTTTACCTTTCGTCATCTAAAAGCAATAAATGCAAACTAATTTTATTTAAAAAATCAGTTTTATTAGAAAATCAGTAAAAGACCAACATGTAGTAGATAGTGTCCTTTAACTGCTTTTATCTTCTACATTGTTTTATATTATAAAAACCTATAAAAATCTATGAACCCATTTCTTTCACAAAAATGACATTTTAGTATCTGCATTATTCTTCAATAATCTGTTAAACACAGCCGATGAACAGGAAGAAACTGAGACTAAGGTTGTGATGTTTATTCATGTTAAAACTGATATCACTGTTTTAATAAAATAAGTAAAGAGCCACAGTACCTGGTAAACAGTGGAGCTTTGGATGTTTCCAGACTTTGACTGTTGTTGGATTCAATCTCATTGCTGCCATCTCTTTACTGTCCATTATCTAAAAAAAGAAGAACAAAATACAGAAAAGTCTTATTTTTAAATAAAACTATAAAAGACCTAAATGAAGAAGGTATTTCCTTTTTAGTTTTAAAGTATATTATAAAACAGTCTATAAATCCATCTGTTTCCCAAAAAATACATTTTTGGAGCCCGCAGCGAAATTGGAACTGAACAGAAGATATTAAAGGTTTTACATCCAGCTTAATGACATAAATATGTGCAATTATAAGTCCTATAAATCATATAAACGTGAATAATATGATGTAGATAATCTGCAAAACAGAGTCTATGGAAAGCTATCGAAATAACCCGATGACTGAGAACACAA